>NC_056732.1:1635979256-1636184256 GCF_019279795.1 Protopterus annectens
ATTTTTCAGCAGATGCATGGGGAGAAAAGCTCCACAAGCAAGAGTTAAT
Source organism: Protopterus annectens (assembly GCF_019279795.1). Taxonomy (NCBI): domain Eukaryota; kingdom Metazoa; phylum Chordata; order Ceratodontiformes; family Protopteridae; genus Protopterus; species Protopterus annectens. The sequence goes on from NC_056732.1 coordinate 1,635,979,306, forward strand.
TGCGTTACAGTACTGAACATGACATACTGTACAGTAATAACAGGTTCATAGTTATATACTAGGCTAAAGAACACTAGGGCCTTTAAAAGCTTAACTATGCAATCCAATCCAATTGCATCACTAGGTATCATGGGCATTTATTAGGTGGGGGTATGTTGGTTAGGAAGTTTCTAGAGGATATGTGGGGATTGTGTTGGAGAGAGTGGCAGATGGTAATGCCCAAATTATCCGAGATATGTGCACCAAACTCAGGGTGAATTTCCAATTTCCCATCCATTAGTCAAGGTTGAGCTTAAATATGGTTAGGAGTGGATTACTTCAAATGGAATGGGGTCCTGTTCCGGACCATGATGATTGCCAACATGCCTTATTTATGTCACAAGCAAAATTTCAATCTTTAGATCAGCTGGTTCTGATGCTGTTCATTTTCCAAATGTGCAAAAGGTCCATCAGAGTAGGATCCAAGAATGCCTTGTATGCCAGGCATAAATTGCCTCACAGTAAACTGCAGGTGGCAGATTATAGAGGGAGGCTTTCTTTTCATCTGTATAGGACAATGTGTTTATACCCTGGATTCTCCTGGTAAGGAACCTTTGTGGGCATTCCGACTGTTGCATATGTTTGGTCAGGTACATGCCGAAGGGAACATTATACTCAATGACAGATCTGATAAGGGCTGAATAAAGTGGCACTAAGACTTCCTTGGAACTGGATGCCATGCCATTACTTATAAGTTAGGTGACAAAGAATGATTTGCTTACTACCTTGACCACATGTTGATCAAAGGCCAGATTACCATCTACATATGTTCCCAGACTCCTGACTACTGGGTCAACTATTAGGGGTATCTTATCAATGGAGTAATTAGCCTTTGTGGCAATTTTCCTAAAAGGCAGTAATGATGCATTTATTGGCATTGCATTTTAGTTCATGGCTTTGGCACCAGTCATTTTTCTGTGTTAGAGTCTCTTTTAATATGTTGTGTCATGGGGGAAATCTATGATAGCTCCCATTTTACATTCATTAGCTGACTTGGTCAGCCAAAGGCCCTTGACATTAATGATTACTTCTGCGAAGTAGATGCCAAATTGAAGTGCTCCCAACACATGGCCTTGAAGTACCCTTCTGGTGACTGATCTCTTAGTAGAGGCTGTAGCACCAATCCTGACTTCCTGGGTCCTGTCTGTGAGCCAGCTGGCAATCCAGCGAGTTTTTTAGTGCAAACCTCTCAACCTCTTAGAGCAAGAAATCTGGACTAAGTCATAAATAAAAGTGTGAGACAGGCCCAAAATAATGCCAATTTTTAAATATTGCTATTATAAACTTAGAAAGTTGATAGAATAACAGGTTTTGCATTAGCGGTTTAGCATGAATTTTCTGAAGGGTATGAAGTCTGAAACTCAAATCTTTATCATTATTTTCTAACTTCAGTCTTTAATGATTTGCCACTAATTTGCCAGAAAAAAACCCACAAATTTATGAAGAAATATAATGCAAAAATTCTATGAACATCTGTACAGTTGAGAAGTACGATGTAGGAGTTCATGTCCAATTTGGTGAGTTTGTCAACTATACCTGAATGGAGTATTGTACTGAACACTTTAATCAGGTCCAGATAAGTGGTATTCACCATTTTCACCTCATCCATTGCCTTGGTAACCTTCTCAAAGATGTCCACTAGGTTTAGTAGGCATGATCTTCCCTTGAGAAAGCCAAACTGTGTTGGGTCCAGTGTTTGAAGGTTGCTTATGTCTTTGCTGATCATTTCCATGATAATTTGTTCCATGGCTTTGCATATTAGACTAGATGGACTAATAGGTCTGTAGTTTCTGGAGTTGGTTGATGGTTCACCCTTCTGAAGCGCAATAACTAGTGCAGTCCTCCATTCTCATGATGCAAAGCCTGTTTTGAGGCTAATCTAATCTTACAACAGAGCTTATCTAAACATGTCCTATGGCATGCTTAGCTGCTCCCAGCCCTTGTAGGTAAGTCATTTTCTGAATCAAGTCTCATCTCAAGACAGTATACCTAGTTTGAAAACCTTAGTGGACATTCTGTTCCTTTAAATCTGTGGCCCTAAGTATGAGATTTATGTTGTTGGTTTAGCTACTTTGGCCTATTTTGTAAGTTCAATGATCTATTTACATTTATGAACAGTTTTATTTCACGGTACCTTGACATAGCAAGTTGCAGTAAGCAGGGGACATAGCATATTACAATATCTGCTTTAAAGCTGCTTGCTGAAGTACTTCATCTTTGTTCATAAACTCACCTTATTATATGACAGATTCTGTTGTAAACACACACACACACACACACACACACACACACACACACACACACACACACACACACACACACACACACACACACACACACAGAAAACTCTCTGTTACTGTTGGCATCATTTTGTCGTATTTAGCATGCCTGAAAGGAGTTTTGCCATAAAAGAAACATAAGAGTGAATTGCATTTAAAGGTGACTTCCAGGTACTGATAGAAATATTGCAGTATTTGAATGCCAGTAGGGTGTTTTGCTGAAATGATTAGAAAAGGTTTAATTTATTAAATCAAGATACATTAACTGGATTGTATTTGGTGAATTTTACCTTCTGTTAAGAATAAAAGGGAGGTGGTGTTTTAATACTACTTTTCCCCCTTAAGTTTAAATAACCAACCAGGATCTGGACTGCAAATATTTCCGTTTTTACCACTCTGATTTCATCTTGCAACCAACTAAATTCCTACTTTTATGTATATATTCTGTATATGTTACTGTAATAAAACCAGCTAAATGCCTGACTTATGTATATATTCTGTATATATTACTGTAACCACTATGTGTAATATGTTTCTACTTCTGTACCAATTAATGTTTAATTTTTTTTCCTGGATCTATGTTCTTGTTGGAACATTTCTCCCTGGGCCTCCACCGAAAATGGGCTCTTTTAGGCCTAGTGGACTTTTCTGGTAAACAAATACAATAAGTAAATAAATAAATGACAAATAGTCACAAGGGCTGTCTGAGTAACACCACAGCAGTCAGAGGGTCAGAGTCTCCAAAACCAAAACATATGTAGTTGGTGCAGCTAGGAATGTATATATTAGTATGCTGGTTTGAGGGTTGCTCATGGCCCAAAGGCTGTGAGTTTGAGATCCTTTAATTGGAAGTGGGGCTTGTTGTCTTGGGTTTATGGATACTAAGCAGCTGTTGAAGTACTCAGAGTTTCGCACTTTCTTCAGCATTTAGGTTTGAGCTGAGGGAATTTAGAAAAAAATGTCATTATTCATTGTCTGTTCAATAGCTCTAAATTTTGCAACATTTCTTTGTTTCCCTGTTCAGGTTATTGTAAAAGGTGTTGACCACATTCATTAGTCACGGAGTAGCTTACATTTTCTGGGGATGGAATCATTAAATAGCAGGAGAAACACTTTGGGCATAAGAGATGCACACATGAGTATTCCTTAATCAGGTGAGAATATTCTGTAATCATTGGTTCAAAGACTTTGCTCTGAGTATTCTGAATGCTCAGTTCAGCTGCACAGATGGTTAATAATGCAGAATCTGAGCATGCTAACAAAATGTAAGCTCAACACAGCATTTGGTTAAAATGAAGCAAAGCCTGCTATTTAGATCATATTTAACTGTATATGAATATCGTGATTCAGCTGAGTTAGAACTTGAAACCTATATTCACAACCTGCAGGTCTTACCATAAGCCAATGACAGTGACTTTTCTCTGACGTTTTATCTGTAATGTACTTGCTTTAAACTAAGTCACTTTTCTGCAGTTCGTGGTTCCATTTTACCCAGTTACATACACATGACAGTACCTCCCCGCCCATGTTTCCTTCTTGTAGTGTATGCATTCATTTGAATCTCTGTATTAGTGCACGTACTAAACTGCATATATCTTTTTAACCCCTTCACCTGCACCACCTTTGCCCAACATGTTCCTGTTTTCTTCTATTTTATCACACATGTTCTATTTGCTGACCCAAATACCTCACTGAATACATTTCTGTTTCCTCTCTTCTGCGATGGCAGTCTGAATTTATAATTCCTTTTCCATATGCAGCAGCAGCTGTATGAAACAGACTTTGTAAGTAAATATTTCATACATCTCACAGCTACTTCAGCCTGCTTGTGCAGTGACACGCTTGCTGAAGGGACTTGTTACATGTAGCGTGACTTTTGCACAAGATTAAATTACATATTTAACAGAAATGCAAGGAATAAAAAAAATGTCAAAATTTAAAAATCGTACTTCTCAGTAGGCTGTCATTATCAAAGAAAGAGTTATTTTCCTATATCTTATTCAGTTGATAGATGGGCATTCATTGGCAGGTGAAAAAGCAGGTTAAGGCTGTGAGCTGTAGCTCCTGTAGTACAGAGTTGGATTCCCTCAACCCTCATTTGCCTACAGTGTGACATTAAGCAAGTCCTTTAACAAGACATTACTCCCAGGTTGCCCCTGAAATCAGGCTGTGCAAGTGAGTCTTGCTGGTTAACAAATGGGCATTGTTATTATTATTATTATTTTTATTATTTTATTATTATTATTTAGTTTGACAGAACAGACTTGTGCAGAATAATTTGGTTGTCTTTGGAGGCTAGTAACCTGCCAGTCATTTGTAAGACAAGTAAAGTTACCAAATGCTACCAAAAAGAAAACTTTTAGGACCAGATTCAGTGTTTGCACTGTAGTAGGTCAGGCATGCAAAGATGGCACAGAGAATGTATAATCTTGCAATTGGGTAAGTGCTCCCTGTAATTGTACAGGTGGTAGTACTGTTTTGTTGGCTACAAATGACAACACTACTGAGCAAAAAAGCATTAGTAACAAAAGAAGGACTAACGTTATAGACGATACTTCAGAACAACTGCTTATTTTTTAATCGCACATACCTTGCTTGGCTCGGTCTGTTAAATGGCAGGCTTCCTACTCACCCTTCTTATCTATCCAAACTGGTGTCCCACAAGGATCCACCCTAGCCCCCTTCTCTTTAATGTTTTCATTAATAATCGTTGCTGTGTCTGTACCTCATCTTCACTAATGCAATACTCCGATGATTCTACCCTTATGACCTTCTCTGACAACCCCACTGACCCACACTCTCTCACACAGACTTCCTTTAATATCATTGAACACTGGCTAACTGACAACCAACTAATCCTTACACAAAGAAGACCAAATTCCTCCTTTTCCTCCCAAAATCTTTATCCCATCTTAAAACCTAGCCAACTCTCCCTCCTGCAACTGCCACCACCCCACCTAATCTACCACTAGCACACCAGATCTATTCCCTTCATACATTATATATACTTACAATCCTGTGAATCTGTAGCTATGGTCTCTCTTCTCTAGACAAAACCAGTATTTATGCAGACTTCACTACAAAACTTATAGAAATCACAACTGACGACCAACTGAAATTTGACCTTCACATCTTACAGTCCATCAAAAAGACCAATCTAGGTCTGTTATATAGACACAAAGAAATGATTAACTAACACCGCTAGGACTTCAGTTGCCCAAGCCTATCTCCCCTCCTGTCTACTCTACTCATCCCATATATTCACACACATCCAAGCAAATCTCCTAACCAAACTAGAACAAACCTACAACCAGATAGCCAGATTTGCCTGTAATCTCCCAAACAAATCCCATCACTGCCTTGCACTAAAAAAAACTTTACTGGCTTGAGTTCCCACAACTACTAGAAATTTCACAGCTACAAATTGCATTCTCTTTTCTACAAACCTGAAAACTGTCTCTCCCTGTCCACCTTCCTATCCCTCTACAAACCTGCACTATATCTCCATAGCACTGACCAAGCACTACTGAACACCTACAAGTCCAACAAAACTAAAGGCAGGTTACTTTATAAGTGCTCCAAATCTCAAACCTGGAACAAATGTCCATCTGACATATGACATATCCAATCTTCGCTCCTCTTCAAAAAAGAACTGAAAAATACCTAGCCAACTCTCCTTCCTGCAACTGCCAACACCCCACCTAATCTACCACTAGCACACCAGAACTATTCCCTTCATTACATTATATATACTTACAATCCTGTGGATCCATAGCTACACCACTGAGCACTTTTAAAAACTAAACTTTCCTCCCAACTTTGCCCCCATATTTTACTTCTTATTTCTTAGGCCACCCCATCTCTTTCCTCCTCATTTCCTTGTCTCCACTCTATCTTTACCACCTCTCCTTCCACTCCCCCCACTATAAATAACACAACTGCCATTATTTGCTATTCTGCCTCTTCAGTTATTCTTCACTCTTCTCTAAACTCCACTTTCTTCTGTTTTGTTCCACCAGCTCGGCCTCTATCATTTTGTTGTACATGCACAAAATGCATACTTTTAATGATTTCTACAAGCCATTAGCGTTGTTATGCACATCTTTTTATCTTGCCCTTTTTAATGTTCCTAAACTTGCAATGTAACTTGGTATGGTTATGATATATGTACATTATTTTTTGGCATCGTCTTTTTTATCTTGTGTTTGTGGAGCTTTGTCGATACTTTTAATGATTATCTACAAGGCATTAATCTTGTTACTCATGTCTTTTTATCTTGCCCTTTTTATGTTTTCAAACTTGCAATGTAACTTGGTTTTGTTATGATATATGTGCATTATGTTTTGGCAGCATCTTTTTATCATGTTTTTGTGGAGCTTTTCTCCTCAGGTCTCCAATGAAAATGGGGCCCCCGCCCAGTGGACTAACCCAGTTAACAAAAGACAAATAAATAAATAAATAGTAATAATCCTCTTCCTGAAATACAATACCAGATTATATGATAAAATAAAAGGAGTCAATCAACATCAAAGTACATAGATAAAATGGAATTGTTCATGCCCAACTTTGCTTTATTGCAGGTAGATCTGTAGGTATTACCTAGGGGGCTTTGACATTATAACAAAATCATAACAGAATTTATAGAAGAACAGCCCATCCATGTTGGACATAATGCTCTCACGTGTTCAAACAATGTTTGTGAATACATATTAAGGAAGATTTATATATTGGCTACCGGACCCTTTGAAATTCTTTAGTCCACCTCACATGTTACATATTTTAATTCCATTTCTAGGCTTTGTCATGTTATTCTAAGCTTTTTGAAAAGGAAACACAAGTGTCATGACATTAACTGAAAGAATGAAATGTTTGCAATATATTAAAGCTTTTGCATATATGCATTCTATACAGTGTCCTCCCAGAATGGCATTGCAGAACCAAGTTACGGCTAAAAAAATGCATCCTCAAGGAGTAGTTCCTGATAAGTTTTATCAAGAACACATACTCTACAAGTCTTCATAGATTTCTTTAAAAAAAAAAAAATGACTAATACATTTCCTATATAGATGTAAGGATTAAATTGTCAGTTGCCATAGTTAGGGTTGGCAACATTATTTTGTATTACCAAAGATTCTGTTTAACTTTTCTATCTCCTTTTAAATTTTGAAGTGTATAAGTTTCCTAGATGGTTCTGTAAGAATGGTGCATCTGAAGGTTGCAGGTATAAATCAGTATATTTTCTAAAGTTGTCTAAAGAACTGGGCAAGCAAATGGCTTCCTAAGTTTGGATTGAAGCATTTGACTTCAATTTGCTTTCCATTGTATAGCGTATGTCGAATGCCCACATCAGTGACGATGCATAATAATGAAAAGAAAAAAAAAACATTGAAAGACCACTGTCTATATGGCCACACCTTAATGCACGAGCGTCACTACAGCTGATACATGTAATTGTGGCAGCACTACACTGCCGATGCCTAGCATAGCACTGCTCTGCATCTCATGCAAAACCTAAGGTCACTGGTTTGAGTCTACCTGAAGAAGTGACATTTTATTAATGTTACATCCTCATAATCCCATTCAGTAACATGATCTCACATTATTTAATTATTTATTGTACTTGCGTTTCTTGCACAATAGTATGTTGTTTTCACCCCTTATTTCTTTATTTTTATATGTAGCTGTTTTCTACCAGCAGGTCTACCTCATTTCATTATTTCTTTATATTACCCAGCTTCAGTCCTTCACTCCGTCTAGCAGGGCTTTGATAAAGCTGTGCTCAGGCTATTGGTGGTGCAGTTCTCAATGTTTTTATTTTTGTTTTACAGAGTCACTGATATGGATGTTTGATGTACTCTGTATGATGAAAGAAGAATCACTATTAACTGCTTCGATTGGAATGTAGGTTACCCAAGCAAACTCTTACCTGGCACTGCTTCTTTCGCTAGTTGAAGTCATTCTGGTGTTATATTTGCCCCCTTTCCCCTGCCATCACTTATTTGCACCTCACCCCATTTTGCATCCCAGTCTTCCTTTTATAGTTAAATCCTTTTTATTGAGTCATATCACCTCTTTGTCATTCTGACGGAGAAGTTCTTCTCCCCCTCATCCCTCATTACTTCATTTGATGTTTACTTATGTTATTCGTAAATGTATGGCCCACACTGTTTCTGACAAAGGATGATCCATTTCATCAAAATATATTAAATTCCCTTAAGATTATGTAACCTCAGTGGATGTTACATTTGCCCCATGCATGGGGAATTGTGAAGGACCAGACACCCAGCGCTGTTCATTTATTATTTTATTAAATATTACCTGGCAGCACAGCTTTGTGCTAGCTGAGAAATCTGTTAGTGGCCCCATATTGTGGTTGGTTTCATAGCCTGAGCTATGTACAAAATTTATCTTGATGATCTAACAGTGTAGATATACTTCTATAACTTTATCCTACTTATTGGTTATTTGTCTACCTAAAAAGCTGGTATGATGCTCATATCGTTTGTTTTGCAAGCATGTTTATATAGTCACCTGACTCTGTGCAATTAAGCTGGTATTTTTTAAGTTCTATCAGATTCAAAAAGCGTGCAATAAAAATTAAAACTGAAACAATTAAAGGATGAAATCACTTAAATAATCATATTATGTTTAAAAAAACATTTTTGTATTTTCTGACAGTAACTGGTGTTTTCTATTTTAGCTGAGTTATTTATTTTTTGTATTAATATTCCGTATACCTACACTTTACTCTGCTTTTTTTTTCAATGGAATAAGAATTATCATTTTCCTTTTATTTAATGGTTATGTTGGCTTACACTCTCACTGTCTACCATTATAGTATGTGTATGATTTCATCTAGTGTAGTAGGTTATATTAGCATATTTTGTAGCCTAAATAACAGATTTCATAGTAACATTCCTATAGATCAGAACTAATTGTAAGAGCCATATAAATTTGCTGTAGCTCCAGTTATATACTGTAGTAAATACTTTGACATGTCTCACTGTTGTAGTCGAGCTGAAGCAATTAATTAATTAATTAATTCTTTATAGCATACACATTTGTTTACTTTGAATATATATATATATATATATATATATATATATATATATATATCTATATATATATATATATCTATAGAGTTCCCCTTCACAAGATCGAATGAATGGAAGCTCGAAATTCATAATCTCGAGACCAGAATCTCGATCTTCCATTCACTCGAAATTGTGAATGGGAACCTTAGGTTTAAAAAAATAAAAAGTTAACTTACCTTATTGCAGGGGGCCAGGTCCCCCTGTACCCTAGCAGTTTAAATGTGAATGTTCCGTGACCACACTATAGCAGAGGAGTGGAAAATCCCCTGTTTTGCGCATAAGTGTGTAGCGCAAAATGGGAGATTTCCCTTTTCTTTACTATAGTGCGATCCCGGAGTAGGTATATTTAAGTAGGGGGGCATGGGGGCGAAAACATTTGAAAGGTGTTATTTTTTTTTTTTGTCCCTTTCATATGTTCAAGTTTCTCTAAATTCGATTCTGGTTTTGAGTATATGACTTTCGAGTTTAGAGAAATTTGATCATATGAAGGGGAACCATATATATATATATATATATATATATATATATATATATATATATATATATATATATAAAATATATATCTCAAGCTACTTTCTGCTATGCTTAAACTACTTTTTGTTTCTCATTTTTTTCACTCGTGCTATTCTCAAGTCTAATTTACATGTTGATCATATTTATTGTTCCTAGATTCAGTACTTAAATTCGTTATTGTGTGTTGTCTGCATTTGAAATGATGTCTGTATGCTCATTCTTAAAATAAGCTTCTCTCTCTCTTGATATCTATTAATACTGCACAGATTTTACGAACTTATTTAAAACTGGTGTCATTTCCTCATTCATTGAACTGGTGATACAAAATGTTTGGATCAAACTTCCAACTCTTTATGTATGCTTTTTGGCACTCTATAAAGTGACTCAGACCTGCACAGTCCTTAAAATCCCATACCTCTTCAATAAATCTGTCTCTTAGACCAAAGCAACAATGATATCTTGGACTATGGCTCAACCCATATGTTAACTTTCAACTCTAAATTGGTCATAGGTGAGTGTGTGTGTGTGTGTGTGAGAGTTTGTGGTGCAGGTGAACTTCTGCAGCAGGGCTAGCTACCCTGTGATGTACACCTTGGCTCTAAATGATTGTCACTACTGAAGTGACCCCTCCGACCCCATATGGAAAATGGGGAAAACTCAAAGTCTGCTTTAAAATATCAAATTTCCTTACATTCCCATCGAGATGACTATTGCTAATGGTGTCCTTCTTCCAAAGCTGGAGAATGTCCTGCTTATTTTCACAATTAACTCAAATTATAGCAGAACACCCACTATGCACTCTAAAGAACTGCCAACATCTGTTATTAGATCACCTTCTCACACAACTCTGAGCAGTTGCTGCCTTCCCCTAAAATGACTTTCTGTTAATGCACCTGGCCACACTTTTTATTTCCTCTTGTAACTTTAAACGTCTTCATCAGGACTGCCGCCTCCTTCTCATAAGCCAACTGTAACAACTAGAAACTACAATTTTGGATCCTAGAGCATCAAACACCCTGCTCTTCTTAGACTTAACTTTGCCCCAACTCTGGAAAAAGAAAGGTTCTAGAGAGATGCCCCAGCCCACTGTAATCTCCTGTCATCTTATGTTAGAAATAAATGCAACCACTTTCTGTTGAAAGTCTACCTGTTCAGCTGCTGTTGTAATGAAAACAGAGGTGCAAAGGTCAATCCCTTCTTTAGTGCAAACCCTCCAGCCATGGTACACATTACTGTAAAGTTTCTTGTTCCACAACTTTGTTATTAGAAGAACGTGTCACATACTGTAAACAGTTTACAATAACATTGATGTCCTTTACCTGCCTTAACTCTGACTATTAGACACCTTGCACATTTTTATATCAGTTTCAGTGGTACTGTTGCTGGAAAACTTACTTCTAATCCTGCATTAGATCTGGAGACTGACTTTTGTTAAGTAACTGCGTATATACTTCTGTATAAGCTCTGCAAAATGTAATATATTAATTAGCTACTCTGGGGCCTAAGCTGTGGTTGAAAAGGATTCCCACGCTGGTCAACCTACCTGCTTAAAGAAAATAAATGCATTTAAAAAATGCATAATATCTCCACTTTGGTCCAAACTTGGCATGCATTCTGTATGACCATGAGAATCACAGCTCATGTTGTTGAGAAGCTACAGGTTAATAACTATCCACTGGCACACAGAAATAGCTGAGTTAGCATTTTGCTACTTCTCATAGCATTTAAATGGTTCTGAAAGTAAACTAGGGAGAGTCCAGTGTTGCTGGTACAAAGCTACATTTAAAAAAATTCTGTGTCTTGAAGATCCTCTGTTAAATTGCAGTGACAATGCAGTGGTTATTTATCAAAGGATGTAGTTGTTACTTTACTTAAAAGTGATCAGTTGTGCTACTATCACAAGACAGCAAATCCGAAAACAGTGAGACTGGCTGCAAAAATGTGAAATGTATACTAAGCCCAAGTTTGTGTGTCACAGTCAACTCCCCTTTTCTATTTAGAGTCAGGACCTCAGAGTTAGTGTATAGTGATGGAGGGGCTGTGGGGGGGGGGGCTTCTCCGTCCCACAAAAAAATAAATAAAGAACAGTCGATAATGTGCTTTTTCATATTTGCAGGATTCTCAGTTACAAGTCATGGACTTACAAAAGGGAGCCAAACAGCACAGTTCATTGAGTCACTGACTTCCTTACTTTTATGTGGTCATGGAGTTAATATACATATCTCTTTCTCTCTCTATATATATATCTATATATATATATATATATATATATATATATATATATATATATATATATATGAAAGACTAAAATATTTGAACTTGTACAGTGTCTCTTACAGATATCCAAGAAGAAATATTATTCAGGTATAAAGGGCATTTAGAGACAGCTACAAGTACTAGATAATCGTCAGATAACCTATGTAGAAGATTCTGTAGGAACGAGAAGTGTACTAATTGGTTCTCTGACAGAGTAGCTGATGCATGGAACAGGCTACCAAATGACATTAAAGCAAGTACTAGTTTAGATATTTTTAAGAGCAGCGTGGACACTGAACACATTATGGGAGTAAGTGTTTTGGTATACTGGGAACCTAAAAGGGCATTAATGCCCATGCTTGAAATATTTATATGCATGTGTTTGTATGTGTGTGTGTGTGTGTGTGTGTGTGTGTGTGTATATATATATATATATATATATATATATATATATATATATATATAGATATATAGATATATATATATATATATATATATAGATATATATATATATATATATATATATATATATATAGAGATATATATAAATATATATATATATACGGGTCTATGTTACATTACTGAAATTTCAAATAATCAAAAATCAAAGGAGCGAGATGACAACACTGAAATGGCATAAGAATGAACACTAAGTTTCCTGAAGTTCAAAAACTTTGTAAATCCACAGAAACGGAGTAAAAAATAAGAACGGTTGTCCAAACGAGTCGAGGTGCCAAAAAAGTAACGTAGTTTATTTACCAAAAGAAAAAACACACGTTTTCGCTTCTGATACACAGAAGCTTCTTCAGCTTACCAACTAACAACAGTTCACTTCTTTTAACCTGTTAGTGATCAGGTGGTTAATTAAAACATTCAAAAATTTAAAGGTGAAGTACCTGCTTGAGCAGGAAGCAAAATTAGCGTAGTGAGCCAAAACTAACCACAAAGTGAACGTTGATAATAGCACTATTGTGGCCGTGACCACATATATAAAAAAACACAATTAAAATTATGTTTAAAAGTTGAACATTAACAAATATTCCAAAAATTTGCAAACAGTAAGTACTGGTCAATGAAATTGTATAATATAAAATTATGTCTATGTAAAATGTTCACTGATTCAATATGCATAGTTAAAAAATACATCATTAAAAATTGATTAAGACAATATGCAATCAACACTAACTAACAGTTATACCATGCCTGACCTAACCAACATCATAGTTCATGACTCAATCTAGTGGGTACTGTTAGTTGTTAGACTAGTGGGGAGATAGAATTGTTTAAAAATGTGATTTAAGATCAACGAGTTGGCACAATTTATTTCTTGGTTCATATTTAAACAGAAATATGAAATGTTAGACTTGCCTTCTCTTAAAACTATATCGTGCTATCTCCCAATGCCATAATGACCCTGAAGGGGTATTTACTTCCATGTGAGAAGGGCCTTGGTGGAACTGGATACATAAGGTGGATGTAAAGTATATTGGTATCACAGGACCAAGGTCTTAATGTTGTTGGAATATTACTTTGATTTAATATAATGTAATAAAACATTACCTACAGTATTACCTTAAGTAACTCCTGTATTTTAAGATGCAGGCTATATTACAACTGTCGTTTAGACCCGGGTATGAGAAGGCATCTAGTTGTAATTGCCATTCTAACTCACGGGTTTCTAACAATAATGCCTGAGGTCCTCCCCTTTTGTCACAAAGAACCTGGTCTATGCCCATGAATTTAAAACTGTGGCCATGATTGTCCCATATGTGTTTTGAAAGGGCATTATCAGACTTGTTGTTCCTGATAGCGTACAAATGTTGGTACATGCGGTCCCTGAACCGACGGTCAGTCTTACCAACATAGAATGCATTACAGCATTCACAAAAGGCTATGTACACAATGGATTTAGTGTTGCAACTGATTTTGTGATTAATGGTGTACTTCCTATTACCAATACTAAAGGAGTTCCCTATTCTTAAATGTGTACACCATTTGCAACAACCACAGGAAAAAGTGCCTTTTAGTCTGGACATGAAGTCTGTTGAATGATTTCTTTGTAACAAATCCTTCAAGTTAGAGCCTTTTTTGAAGGTGAACCGTGGAGTCTTACTCAGTCTGTCATGTAATCCAGCATTGGTGATAAAGTACCAGTTCTTGCGAATTATGGAACAAAGAAGACCTGACTGTAAATTAAATGGAGAGACAAAGGCTATAGAGAAATTGGTGTCACAATGATTGAGAAGAGTTGCCATATTGTTAGCCTCACCTGAGGTTTGATTGTCATTAGATTGAGTGATGTTCACCTCAGTGCTTTCATACACATTAGCTTGAAGTAATGGTAAATAAAAACCTTCACTTCGTTTTGATGACACTTCCTCTATCAGGTCAAAGATGAGTTCCACAGGATACCCGCGGCTACCAAACATGTCCGCAAGTAGTGAGCATTCCTGCTCGAAGGCCTCAGGAGTACTACACATACGGGCAGCCCTCACAAGTTGCCCTTTGACAATCGATCTCTTTTGTCTCCAAGGATGGCAGCTTGAGAAATGTAGAAACGAGTTGCAATATGTGGCCTTTCTGTGGATTGTTGAACAGAATCTATTGTTAATGGTGTCCTTGGATAATTCAACATCAAGATAATCAATCGTGGATGTTGAAAAGTGATGCGTGAATTTCAAGAACTCGGTGGTAGAGTTCATGTATGATAGTAAGTTTAAAGCATCATTTTCACTGCCTTGAAATAGAATGAAGACGTCATCAAGGAATCGAGTGTAAATCCTAGAGTGATTCACAAATGGGTCATAGTTGAACAAAAAATTCTTCTCCCAGTAGGCCACAAAAATATTTGCCACACTGCTCCCACATGGGGACCCCATAGCTATACCTTTCTTTTGCAGAAAATAGTCACCATCAAACAAAAAGAAATTAGAGGACAGTACTATGTCCAAAAGTACTGTGACTAAATAAGTGTCGTTATTGCATGCTCCACAGTCCTTCAGCATGAGTTCGATCCATTCAATAGCCACATCATGTGGTATTGATGTGTACAGATCGACAACGTCGATTGTTAAAAAATTGTAACTAGGATCGAAATCAATATCATTGATCGAGCTGAGAAAAGACCAGGAGTCTTTGCAAATTTGAGGGATGTTCTTAAGGTATTTGCTGATGATGCTTTCAATAAGTCGTGCACACGGATGGGTAATTGAATTTCTGCCATCCACCAAGGCTCTCATTGGTGGGTCTGAAAGGTTTTTGTGCATTTTAGGGATCCCAAACATGACAGGTACCTTCGGATATGAAATGTCAATGAAATTGTACATGTCAATATTGATTCTTCCCTCTAGGTAGAGATCCCTAAAATAACCCTTGATCCTATTGTAACTTGTGTTTAACTCATTCAGGGATGAGTTAGCATAAGCTGATGTATCAAGTACTGAGGCCATCCGTCTACTGTATTCAGTTTTATCAAAAATCACCAAGCCACCACCCTTGTCTGGTTTGGTAACCCTTACTGCAGAGTTACTGATTTTATTTAATGCCATGAATTGGTCTGGGGAAATGTTCTTACAAGATCTGTCAAAACTAAATAAAATAAAATAAAAAAAAAAAAACACAAGTATCAAAAGAAAATGCAGCAAGACTTTCCCCTCTTGTGAAAAAAAAAAATAAATGAATGCATTTGCGCGTGTGTGTGTGTGTGTGTGTGTGTGTGTGTCTGTGTGTATGTGTCTGTGAGAGTGAGAGAGAGGGAGACAGTGAAAGAGAGACAGGGTGAATGAGCAAATGAAAGAGCAATAACACAGAGTGCAGTCCTCTCAAATTGTTTCCCTAAGAATACTAGATAAAGCCAACAACAATGAGGAAAAAAGACCTAAAATCTGAGACTTTGTTTAAATGTAACAATATTTACTTGATTTTTCTGAAGAATAAGAAATATGAAACTATAATGCCTGGCTTCTCTGACTGACTGTAATCTTCAATGGTTTATAAAGATGTTAAACACTATTATGGAACAATGCAAAATTATGGACAGTTTATCCTGCGATAGAAAAAAAAGGCAGGGGGGACGGTTGCAATGCCTTGCACTATATGAATTATTTCATTCATGTCTATATTCGTGTATGCATGTATGAGTCTGACTGTTAGTGCTTCTGCATCCGTATCCGTTTGTGCGTGCGCGCGCGCGCGTGTGTGTGTGTGTGTGTGTGTGCACGTGTGTGTGTGTGTGTGTGTGTGTGTGCATGTCTGCATGTCTATTTCCATGTATGCATGTATAAGTCTGACTGTTACTGCCTCTGCATCTGTATTTGTTGTGTGTGTGTGTCTGCGTGTGTGTGTGTGTGTGTGTGTGTGTGTGTGTGTGTGTGTGTGTGTGTGTGTGTGTGTGTGTGTGTGTGTGTGTGTGTATACTGTATGAACTTATATTCTAAATGTATATGTCAAGAATATCTACAGACATTAATCAAAACTTCATAAACTGACACTAAAAACATCAGCTAAGAAAGGTCAACCTTAGACCTCCAAGGCAGAACCTCAGACCATGCAAAAGAAAACTACAATGTTTTCAGGGTGGCTTTCCCACTTGGGAGGCTGCACCCCCATGCCTCCTGCTAAGTATATATACTATCTCCAAGATCACACACCTGTTAACCATCTGTTTCATATCCGAAAAATAATATATACAATTAAAGAAAGAAAAATGAACAGTATATCTGATAAAAAATGTAAGTTTACAATTCATTTCCCCAAGCTTGTTGCCATAACCAACATCCAAGATTCCCCATAAGTGCACAATCCCAAAATTTATTATAAAATCAATTATCACATCTAGCACTCTGTAGTATTCTTTACGTCAGTGTTACACTATATTATTATTATACATACAAACCCAAAATGATGATTGCTGTAAAGTTCCACAAACAAATTGTCATATCTTGGAAACTGAAAAACCTAAATGGGTTTTATCAAATTAATTTTTGTTAGCCAGATACAAGCTTTCACATGACATCAAAAAGTTCCTCTCTATGTACATGCTTACAGAGATATTTGCAGAAATATTGAAGAATTATGTTTACTCATGTAATTAACAATGCAAATTACCCTGAATATCTCTCAAGATGTGTAGCTTAGAGTGCACATATCAATGACAGTTTTCTTCGACATCACCTAAGGTTTCATATGATCCCATTCAATAGTTTGCAAGCCATCCAGCTTTAGAAATAATAAGTACATATGAAAATATGCTAGCAAATAACTACCAGTATTACCAGTATAGTCTACTGTATTTGAATATTGATAATGTAACTTTTCATTCTCCTGCCAGGACATTTCACACCATACCCCTCAATAACATGCAGGTCTCTCAGTTATGAAAATATGAATTCAGGTATGAAAATATGAATAATGAGAAAATCAGAGGTTAATTTCTGTATGTAAATCCTGTTTTTCAACTGCAGTAATTTGACGACACTCAGACCGAAAAGAACCAGGTTGCTTCATTCTGTACAAGAAATTACACAATGGTTTGCTGTATGTCCCTTTTCTCCACATGTTCTTGTTAAAATATATTAAATGTGCATAAGAACCACACAGAAAAGCAGAATGTAAGTTGTTCACAATGCATAGTATATGTTCTATAATTAACTGAATGAACCACAGTAGGTATGTGAGATGTTTCCCTGTCATATTTTAGAGTCGCTAATTACCAACCATCATTCCATATCTGTCTTTTATCATAAATAATATAATAGGTAAATAGGTTAGTACTAGGCTAACTGCCCTTGCAAGCAACTTTAAGCCTAGCCAATTATCCCTTGTGGGGCTCAAACCCTGCACCTTGTGTTTGTAAGGCAAACACCTTAACCATTAGACTACCCTATCACTTTTGATGTCATGTAATTGTGTACAACGGTGGGGGAGAAACATTTGACATCAGTAATATCAACTACTGCAGTATGACACTAAACAGTAATATGCCAATTTTTAGGAGTGAAGCACATGCAGAAAAAGAATAATCTGTTCACGGTGTACAATTGTCCATAGATGTGTAACTGAGAAAGAAAGTGCTCTGCCAGTGGAACACTTTCAAAAGTCATTCCACAAAAAGGGTCAGCTCCAACACAAGTGAAAACTCTTAGATTTATACAAACTGCAGGTAATTTAGACAAAACATGTTGACTTAAATGTATCTTGCAGAGATCCATTTTTAACAATAAAAACACATGGTGGAATTTTGTTTGACGAATTATTGTCACTCGTCAGCTGCACATTCACCAACTGCTCAACAAAATCCATAGGTGACCTATGACCCTCAGTGCTTCAGATGTAATCACTGATGAAGTACATTGTTCAGATTCTCTTTTCCCCATGATTTGACTCCAAACCACACTGTTTTTATGAGTTTTTTTAGTTAGTAATGCTTTTAATTTTATATCCAAAGTTTTTCCTCCTTCAAGTATGATAACTTTGATTTCTTGACCAAGATTTACACCTGTTTGATGCACAGATATTTGCTACACTCACGTTCATCATGTTCCATACTGCACCCATCCAATGGCCACAGTGGTATTGCCAGACGCGCAAAGAGTAGGGGAAGTTCCCTGGTGCTGTGGCCAAATTTCCCCTAATCAATATGAAAACCACTTCAGGTATCTCTTGAAAAGAGGCCATTGGCCTAAGAATAACCCAGTCAACACTGTGTAAATAAATAAGATCCTGATGCAGTGTTATTTTGTAGGTTGATGGCACCCAATCGTAGCATGTAGATGCTAGCATCTTACAGTACATAAAAGCAACCGAGATGAAAACTGTCATAAAACGACATGTGTTGGCGGTTATGGAACATGGCCCATGAGTATTCAATGCAGGACTTTGTTTAATAGATAACCACCCTTATTAAAAGTGCCAGAAAACAGTCCTAATAGTCTTGAACATTTTATTTATGACACCACACAATCACAGAGATATTGTTACTTCATGATTGCATACTGAGTCTAATCTTGTAACTGCTTGATCTGTGTTTGTTAGATGCATCATAAAAACAAACAGCCATACTACTTTTTTAGAGTGGCTCATATTTCACCACAGTTGTATTTGGAATAATTGTAGGATACAACTGAAGTAGCTCAGGCAAGAAAACTGAGCAGGGTACTTACGTGATATGAATACAGAGAATGTCATAAATCTCCTGGGTGGCTTAAAAGTGAGGGGTCCTAGATGGCAGTTGAAGGTGATTAGAATCTGGACAGGATTGAGGACATTCTGCTGTTTCCAGGAGTTAGTGGGATAGGTCCAAGCCCCCAGGAATAAGCTAGTGGAGCATAAAAGTTTTCATAGCTTGGGATAAGTAGAAGAAATGAAAGGAAGGGAATTGGGGGTGGGATGCATCTTTGTGGAACCATGACACTTGGGCAAAAGTGATACAACAGTGATCATCTGTTGGCATGATCCTATTTTGAGTCAAAGTAAAACAAAGGCAACAGGGGCATCTATGCACCAGAGTAATTCTTACCATAGGATTTCAAGAGATTCAAGAGATATATATGGAGTACTATGAAATCTTTTTCACCATGTGGGAAAAAAAAACAGAGTACAACTAATTAAAATTGACTTCCCAATGTCAGAAAGTTACATTCCTTCAAAATGATTCCTTTAAAATTCAGTTTTAGTCAACCAAAACTAAAATTTATTTTTTTTGCATGGAACAAACATCGATGCACCCAGATGTGGGGAAAATCACCACACACTGCTAACTTGAACATGCTGTCTTAATAGTTGAAGAAAGGTTGGGAAAAGAGCAAAGTCAAGTCTGTTGAAAGTGGTTTCCAGTGGAACCTTTCATGGGAATGGAAGTCACTGAATTTTCAGTAATTCAGCTGTCACTTTCCCAGTGTAACTTACTAGCAAACTTAGTACAAAATGAACAAAGAGGGCATAACATGTAAACGTTGTACCTGGATGCAATATTAATATATGCTTGTGACTTATTTGCCAACAAATGATGAGAATTCAGCCAGCATTATAGAAATGTCAACACTGTGTCATGCATAAATAGTCTTTTGATTCATGCTTGTTCAATTCACATCAAAGTGGCTATAAATTATTTTTTTTTCTTTCCTTTAACTTATCTTTTACCAAGCATTATAAAAAAGCAGTGTTTTGCAGGGAGTCACAATGTAGGCAGTAAAGGTCTCTATTGCTTAACCGTATGCTGTCACTAATGAACTGCTTGGCCCTTGCTCATATGATTTATTATATTCTGTAAATGTCAGGCAATGTTACCTCATGTAACAATGTGTAAGGAAGCCTCAGATGTTTATTAAGTCATTCAAAGTGCATACTGTGTAGCAGAGGTATTGTTTTTACTGGTATGCTGTTTTGCCTGCATGAGTAATTTGCAATCCGATGGCTGTTTTTGTGACATATTGGGATAGACTAGCTCAAGTAATTTAAACTCCTGTGTCCTTACAGATGATGACATCGCAGTGAAAAAGAACAGCCTACACTAAGGCTGTGTGCTGAGCAATCCTACAAAGGCATCCCAGTGGAACTTAGTTCAGTCACATTGGAAGATGAAGCTTTGTCTTTGTTGGCAGTGTAACATTCAGTGTGTTATTCATGCTGGGGAGAGGTTAGTTCAGGTTTCTGCTGCACAGCTGGACCCTGTGGAGGAGGTCAAGTGGCCTGTCCCAGTGTTCTGCAGGATATAATCCTGTGTTGTTATGCTTGTTATTGTGCGCGTGTACATGACTGATGTGGTTAAAGAAAGAAAAGAAATACATTTGCATAACCGCCATACTGCTCCATCTCTTAGTGTAGGAAATCTGGACAAAACCTGACATAATGGGATGGGGCAAAGACCCAGAAGTGGGGACACATTTTAAATATCGCTCTTACGGACTTAGAAAATTGCTAGATTAACAGGATTTGTGTGAGTAAGCATTTTCAGAAGGATATTGAGTCTAAACTCAAATGCATGTCATTATTTAGAAACTTTAATATCCAAATCTTTCCATTGATTTGCCAGAAAAACACAAATTTTATGAGGAATAGACCAAAATTATGGGACAAAATATTTGGACAGCTGACAGGTATGATATCCACACTGGTCTGCTTCTGCCTGGCGTTAGAAGTCATTTAACTTAACTCTGCAGCTCTCTTCAGTGAGCACAGGTGAGACATTTGCTTTTCTGTATTGCTTTGGCATGGAGTATAATCCATGGCATTGTTGAGAACATAACTGCTAATGTGGATGAGCATTTGTACACTTGTTAGATTCAGGAAAACATGACAAAGAGCAAGGTGGAAGCATGGATAATTAAATAATGCATGTCAGTACAGCTGGAAATGCAGGACCAGTTGTTCATAGGTTCATAGGAGATTACTAGGTTAACGGCCCAAGAGCCCTTACAAACATAGCCATATTTATCCTGACTTTTCCATTTATCAATAGCTAGGTGAATGAAGTTCACAGAGGTATGAGCCTATGGTCTGGTATCTATTACTGAGTGCTTCTGCCCATGAGGGACAAGGTGCCACCCCAGGAGTAAATTTACAATTACCCACCCATTGATCTAGGTTGTGTTTGAAGAGAGTCAGAGAAGGGCTTTACTTCACGTGAACGGGAAGCTTGCTCTAGAGAAGGGGTAGTCTCTGAGAGATGTATCTATCTCTCCAACATGATTTATTTATGTCAGAGGCTAGGTTAATATCTTTGGAATTAGTGAACCTTGTGCTATTTGGAATATGAATATGTAACATTTCCATCAGGGCCAGATCGGGCACTGCCCTGTAGGCCAGACGCAGATCACCACTTAGTAGTCTGTAGGAGACAGAATACAGTGATAGGGCTTTCAATCTTTCCATGTAGGACTTATTTTTTATACCATGTATCTTTCTGGTGAGAAATCTTTTGGGTCTCTCCAGCTGTTGCAGATGTGTAGTGAGGTACATGCAAAAGGATGCATTGTAGTCAACTATTAGTCTGATGAGAGCTGAGTACAATGAAATTATAATTATATTGTCCTTTGATCTGAATGCCATGCCCTTACATAATACTTGTGCCACATAGAAGGACTTTCTCACCACTGTAGACACATGGTGGTCAAAGTTCAGATTACTACCAACCTGTATACCCAGATCACGCACCACTGTGTCTACTCTTGGGGAGGGTGCTGTATGTATTGTAATTAGTTGGTGTATTTCCATTCTCAAAGGGAACAATTATGCATTTAATTTCAGTCCATGGCTCAGGCACTAGTCATTTGTCTGTGTTAATTCTGCAGTATATCAGTATCGTTCAAGGATTCAGTGATTGCACCAGTTTGCAGAACTTGGTCAGCCAAAGGCTATCTATAGTTGCCTTAACTTCTGAGAAATAAATACCAAACAGGAGAAGGTGTAGTACAGAACCCTGTGGTGACTGGTCTCTTGCTAGAGGTGAATTCACCCACTTTGACAGTAGGGGTTTATGCCCAGTTGAGAGAGTTTCTCTATTGTGTTAAGTGCATTGGCCAGGTTAAGGTAGGCAGTATGCACAGTTTTTCCTTCATCCATGGCCTTGGTGACCCTCTCGAAGAAATCAACCAGATTTAATAGACATGATCTAAACTTAACAAATCAGAACAGGGCTGAGTTCAGAGTCTGGAGATTACATATGTCCTGGTTGATAAGGTCCATGATGATTCTTTCCATGGCCTTACAGATGAGGTTAGTCAGGCTTATGGGTCTATAATTCCTTGGATCGGTTGATGGCCCTCCCCTTGTGCAGAGGGATGACTGTTGCTGTTCTTCATTCTGCTGGAACAGCCTGTCTGAAGACTGTGGTTAAATAGGGATCCAAGTGAGTCTGCTAGGTCATGTTTTAAGTTATTTAAAAGGCAACTTAGGATGCAGTCAGAGCCCACTGATGCCATGTGTTTAGCTTTAGAGAGTGCAGAGATGACCAGCTCTCTTGACATAATAGGCTGGTATACTTTGGGGTATAGCCAGTGGGGACAGGGGGATGGAGTTTGATCCATATCTGTCAGCTAGCAGGTTAGCTATTTCCTCTAGTTGAGTATGTGTGTGCTGCCATGCACATCCAGCTCTGCACGGTATGAGTGCTGCCATCCACATCCAGCTCTGCACAGTATGAGTGCTGCCATCCACATCCAGCTCTGCACAGTATGAGTGCTGCCATCCACACCCAGGTCTGCACAGTATGAGTGCTGCCATCCACATCCAGCTCTGCACAGTATGAGTGCTGCCATCCACACCCAGCTCTGCACAGTATGAGTGCTGCCATCCACATCCAGCTCTGCACATTATGAGTGCTGCCATCCACATCCAGCTCTGCACAGTATGAGTGCTGCCATCCACATCCAGCTCTGCACAGTATGAGTGCTGCCATCCACATCCAGCTCTGCACAGTATGAGTGCTGCCATCCACACCCAGGTCTGCACAGTATGAGTGCTGCCATCCACATCCAGCTCTGCACAGTATGAGTGCTGCCATCCACACCCAGCTCTGCACAGTATGAGTGCTGCCATCCACACCCAGGTCTGCACAGTATGAGTGCTGCCATCCACATCCAGCTCCTCACAGTATGAGTGCTGCCATCCACATCCAGCTCCTCACAGTATGAGTGCTGCCATCCACATCCAGCTCTGCACAGTATGAGTGCTGCCATCCACATCCAGCTCTGCACAGTATGAGTGCTGCCATCCACATCCAGCTCTGCACAGTATGAGTGCTGCCATCCACACCCAGGTCTGCACAGTATGAGTGCTGCCATCCACATCCAGCTCTGCACAGTATGAGTGCTGCCATCCACATTCAGCTCTGCACATTATGAGTGCTGCCATCCACACCCAGCTCTGCACAGTATGAGTGCTGCCATCCACACCCAGCTCTGCACAGTATGAGTGCTGCCATCCACATCCAGCTCTGCACGGTATGAGTACTGCCATCCACATCCAGCTCTGCACAGTATGAGTGCTTCCATCCACATCCAGCTCTGCACGGTATGAGTGCTGCCATCCACATCCAACTCTGCACAGTATGAGTGCTGCCATTCACATCCAGCTCTGCACAGTATGAGTGCTGCCATCCACATCCAGCTCTGCACGGTATGAGTGCTGCCATCCACATCCAGCTCTGCACAGTATGAGTGCTGCCATCCACATCCAGCTCTGCACATTATGAGTGCTGCCATCCACATCCAGCTCTGCACATTATGAGTACTGCCATCCACACCCAGCTCTGCACAGTATGAGTGCTGCCATCCACATCCAGCTCTGCACAGTATGAGTGCTGCCATCCACATTCAGCTCTGCACATTATGAGTGCTGCCATCCACACCCAGCTCTGCACAGTATGAGTGCTGCCATCTACACCCAGCTCTGCACAGTATGAGTGCTGCCATCCACATCCGGCTCTGCACAGTATGAGTGCTGCCATCCACATTCAGCTCTGCACATTATGAGTGCTGCCATCCACACCCAGCTCTGCACAGTATGAGTGCTGCCATCCACATCCGGCTCTGCACAGTATGAGTGCTGCCATCCACATTCAGCTCTGCACATTATGAGTGCTGCCATCCACATCCAGCTCTGCACGGTATGAGTGTTGCCATCCACATCCAGCTCTGCACAGTATGAGTGCTGCCATCCACACCCAGCTCTGCACGGTATGAGTACTGCCATCCACATCCAGCTCTGCACGGTATGAGTGCTGCCATCCACATCCAGCTCCTCACAGTATGAGTGCTGCCATCCACATCCAGCTCTGCACAGTATGAGTGCTGCCATCCACACCCAGCTCTGCACAGTATGAGTGCTGCCATCCACATCCGGCTCTGCACAGTATGAGTGCTGCCATCCACATTCAGCTCTGCACATTATGAGTGCTGCCATCCACATCCAGCTCTGCACAGTATGAGTGTTGCCATCCACATCCAGCTCTGCACAGTATGAGTGCTGCCATCCACACCCAGCTCTGCACGGTATGAGTGCTGCCATCCACACCCAGCTCTGCACAGTATGAGTGCTGCCATCCACATCCAGCTCTGCACGGTATGAGTGCTGCCATCCACATCTGGCTCTGCACAGTATGAGTGCTGCCATCCACATCCAGCTCTGCACGGTATGAGTACTGCCATCCACATCCAGCTCTGCACGGTATGAGTGCTGCCATCCACATCTGGCTCTGCACAGTATGAGTGCTGCCATCCACATCCAGCTCTGCACGGTATGAGTACTGCCATCCACATCCAGCTCTGCACAGTATGAGTGCTGCCATCCACATCTGGCTCTGCACAGTATGAGTGCTGCCATCCACATCCAGCTCTGCACGGTATGAGTGCTGCCATCCACATCTGGCTCTGCACAGTATGAGTGCTGCCATCCACATCCAGCTCTGCACGGTATGAGTACTGCCATCCACATCCAGCTCTGCACAGTATGAGTGCTGCCATCCACATCCAGCTCTGCACAGTATGAGTGCTGCCATCCACATCCGGCTCTGCACAGAGCTGGGCATTCCCTTAACATTTTTGATGTAGTTAAAAATGCTTTGTAATTTACCTTAGCTAGGCAGGCTATTTTTGCTTCATAATTTGCTTCTGAGGATTTAACTACATATCTGATTTGTGTGTTTAGTCTATTGAGGGATTTCTTCTTCTGCTGAGCCTGTTCCTGCTTATGTTTGGAATTTAGTTTTGTTCTTTTGCTGTACAGCCTGTTTATAGCAGGGTTCTATCAGGGTAGCTTGTTTTCCAGCAAGACTTGGGTTTAATCTGGTCTGGTACTGCTGATTCTTTACAACTGCTTAAGTGGCTATATAGGGTATTAGTGTGCACCTCTGCAAAGGATTCTGTGTTTTCTGGAATTGGGAGAGCTTTGAAATTTCTTATGCTATCACTTAGTAGGAGATAATTTGTCTTAGAGAAATTCTTTAGCATTTTTGAGCTTGATGTGATATCTGGTGTCAGTAATTATGTACGGATAATAGGAATGTTGAGACTTTCTCTTGTATATTTATATATTTATTTATTTAACATTTGTTGACCAGTAAAGTCCAACTAGGAGGCCCGTAGAGAGACGCTCCAGACACATATCTTTGGAGTGTGGGAGAAAACCGTCCTACACAGAGAAAACCCACATGATATGCAAACTCCACACACAAGGCATCCGAGATGAGAATTGAACCGGAGAACTTCTTGCTGTGAGGTGACAAAATTAACCACTGCACCACTGCACTGGTTCATTGTGTTTCTTTGCATGTGTGCTATATTGTTTTTTTTGTATACCGACTTTTTCTGTACCCTTCCAAGGCCTTTGACATGGCTGATCACAAAATGCTAACGAACACCCTGAAGGCCTTCACCTTAAACAATCAGGTGCTCCAATGGTTTGATTCTTACCTACAAGGCAGGCAACAGGCAGTCCTGTGACAGGGTAAGCTGTCTTCATGCCTCCCTATCAAGCTAGGAGTCTCCCAGGGCTCAATACTAGGTCCCCTTCTCTTCTCCATCTTTAGAAATGACCTTCACACAGTCATCCTGGAGGCTACCTGCATTCAATATGCAGACGACTTCACCTTGATTTGTTCTGCCACCTCCCCAGCAAATCGTTCCACATTAGCCCAAAACAATTTCAACTCAGTGGAAAAATGGCTATCAAACCAACATCTAATCCTAAACCCCAACATAACTAAGCTACTTCTCTTCTCCACAACGTGCAGGACCACCCCACCACTCTTCAACATAACAGCTAATTATGGGACCATCATATCCCCAGAAAACCAAACTAAACTTCTGGGTGTCACGATCGATAACCTCAGGTTTGATGTGCACATTAATCAAACTATAGAAATTATCAATAAAAAAATCGGCTCTCTTTATAGGATCAAATCATTCCTCAACCCCAACTGCTCAAACTGCTATTGCCTGCTCCCGTCTACTATCTACCCTTCTTTATGCCTCTCCTCTTTTCTCCAATCTGAACAAAACTTATCTTAATAAATTAGCATCATGTTACAACCATATTGCCAGATTTGCTACTGACACACCCTACCAAATCCACCACTGTCACAACCTAAATCTCCTAGGCTGGCTGGAATTACCTCACCTTCTACAGTTCAATCAGCTCATAGTATCCCACAATGTCCTCTACTGGCCAGAAAATACCCCTGCTCTAAAACACATGATCTGCCCCTACAGCAACAATCATCCACTTCGCTCATCTACCAAACTCCTAGTTCTAATGGTCAAATCCAACCACTCTGCTGGTGACTCACCCTTTGCCAACTCTGTCAGAAAGACATGGAACTCACTACCGGATGACCTGACTCTAGAGACTTCACTAACCGTATTCTAAAACGAATTTAAGAATGACCTCAAATCACACTGGATATGTCCCTGTACTAACCCTAACTAGTGCCCTGTCCATTTCACGTGCCTCTCTTCTACAAATGTCCTTTTCTTTGGCCACCCCTCTCCATATCAGGAAGGGTAAACTGTATAGATTGCTACTCAATGTATTCTTAATCCCAAAGGTAATATGTTGTTACTATTTGTATATACATATATACTCGTATTGCTTATGTGTGTAACCTGTGTGTAATTGCTATTCACTAAAAGTTCTAAAATTGTAATGTGTACATGTACCTTGGAACTTTTCTCCCTGGGCCACTGCTGAAAATGGACATTGATCCAGTAGGACCATCCCGGTTAACAAATGTAAAGTAAAATAAATAAACAAACTTTTTATGTCTACATTTCATTTCATCCCAGGATGCTTGTATTTCCTTTGGGGGGAGTGGTGCAAACTGGGGAGTGGATTATTTCCCTTTTTGTCAACCATCGTGTGATCTCTGATTTGGTATTTTTAACAAATAAGATGTGTGGAGGCACATCTTCTCAGAGAAGCTTATCTCCTATTGTGTTTTTTTTTGGAGATATTTTGATTTTCTGCCATTTGCATTTGATTTATAGAAAGATGATGTAGTAGGTTGTCAATTGACTGAACTCTAATCATATTTTGTGTACTTTGAATGATTGAGTTTACACAATACTGACTCACAATATTGAGCTCAAAATGCTGAAAACAAAGAATATTGAAAGCCTGTAACAACGACATTCAAAATATCGAAAAGAATGCTGGGGGAAATAATGCAACAAATCCCAAAACCCCATCCTATGCAAACCTGAAAGACGAAATCGCTCAATAATAGTGCTAAACATTTTGCAGCAGAACACTCCATTTTTGCACATAAACGTTTGAGACAGTAAGACCCTGTAAAAACATTGTGGAGTGTGCAAAGTTTATTCTGACATATTACTTTTGCATATGGTGAAACAGACACATGTAGAGATAACAATAACACAAAGACCAACAAGAAAGAAATATCAAACTTACATCTGAAGCAGCATTGCTATTGCTTTAAAGAAATCCAATGTATTGTACTCTGATCTGTGCTGCAAAATGAATGTGAACTGATTATGCTACTGAATAAGTTTTCTTTTTTAGGAGAGGGTGGGCATCCAGTAGATATCCGCACCTTAAGTTCATCCACTCAATCCCATTCTCTAACCAAAACAGACATCATTGATGGTAAATTAGTAATCCATCTACCAAGAAGACACCTCAAAACACCTATGCCACACCTCCACAGTTTTGCATTCAGGGAAGGAAGAGGTCATTCAGTACAGCAACACTCCAGAAGGAAGTTAGGAAAAGAGGTGGAAATCTGGCAAATGCTGTAGTTCGTGTACTAAACTTATGTGGTTTACCAAGAATGCACCAGTCAGTGAAATACTATAAAAGTTATTTTCCTTCAGCAGGAAACGTGTCATGTAATTTGTAGAATGTAGTAAGGTTGCCAACTTTTCATGTCATAATTTCCAGATATGCCCCCCCCCAAAAAAAAGTTTGCTACATACTAATACATACAATTTTAAAGTATAATGTGTAACTTTAAATTTTCATATACGTTTGGATCAGGAATGCCTGTAGTTTACCTTCAAAAATAACAAATGTTTGGGATCAGAAAACTATTATGAAACTAATTTGGAGGCAGCCATGACCAAGGCCATGGAACATATCATCATGGAACTTATAAACAAAGACTCTGGACCCCACCCAGTTCGGGTTTGTAAAAGGCAGATCATGTCTCCTAAACCTGATAGACTTTTTTGAAGCAGTCACCAAAGCCGTAGACAAGGGTAAGATGGTTCACACAGCCTATCTAGATCCCCCACTCTGGAATTATAGATAAACTCACTAAACTAGGTATAAATCCCTATGTCACAAGATGGGTTGCCAACTGGCTCACTGACAGAATCCACACTGTGAAAGTAGCAGACTCCAAATCTGACTTCAGACCAGTGACAAGTGGAGTACCACAGGGTTCAGTCCTGGGTCCTCTCCTGTTTGGTATCTACTTCTCTGAAGTACAGGCTAACACAGAAGATCTTTGGCCAATGAAGTTTGCAAATGACTGCAAACTAAGAGCCATAATCAAAACTCCTAACGATGTGGACATCCTACAAAAGGGCCTCACTGAGACAGATGCCTGGTGTCAAAGCCATGGCCTTAAGCTCAATGCCAAAAAGTGCATTGTCATCCCCTTTGGTAAAAACTCTGTACCCATGAACTACAACATAGGTGGTAGTATACTTAACACTGAAAGTGTAATAAGAGACCTTGGGACACAGGTGGACAGTAGTCTCTCCTTTGATAATCACATCGCCACAGTAGTCAGGAAATCCTTCTACATGGCACACCTCACCACAAAAGGTTTCTCATCCAGAAAAAAAGAGGTCATTGTTCCCCTCTACTCATCACTCATTAGACCCATTATAGTGTACAATGCCCCTTTTGGTATGTACCTCACAAGACATCTACAACAACTGGAAAGGCCGCAGAAATACCTCACAAAGAGGATTACCGGCCTCAAACAGATGCCTTATGCAGACCGTCTCAAAAAACTCCAGCTTTACTCCGTCACAAATCGCCTACTCAGAGTTGATCTCTGCCTAACATACAAAGCTATGTCAAACCCAGAGCTGATGGACATGTTCCACTTAAAGAAATCCCAATCCTTCTGAGCTACACACTCTAGGGACCTAAACCTTGTGAACACAATAAACAGAACATGCCGGAGGGATAGATTCCTGTCCCAGAGACTTCCCATACTCTGGAATAAACTACCTATCTATATCAAACAAAGCTCCTCATTAGCACTCTTCAAGAAAAATCTTGATGATTGGATGGGAAATAAGAAATTCACCCCGGGATCACCTCTTTGGCTCTGCTCGACAGTGGCACAGGAAAATAATTTTCTTGGGTGGCAAAAGCCAGGGTACCTTTTTGGCTGGGCTTGTATAGGCCCCAGGGCCGATAGTCTAGTACCTACGAACCTAAGACCTCTCTGAAGGAATTATCGGACTAATACAGTTGTCTGGAGTAAAGTCCTGCGGTACATGTCATTATATTTTTATCATGATAATAGAAAGCCTTAAATTTCATAGAACACAGTAATTTAAACCAGTTTTGTAAAACAGAAACCTGTTCTATAAATGCCTTTCAGGATTTGAAACAGAATCTTAACTGCAAAATAAGCCTTTACGCACAGAGATCCTCAGTCATACACATCTACTTCTCATTACAACTCTATTCGCTTCCTCAGCAACCAGTCTGGATTCTGGAAGAATGTTGGCAACAAGGGAACGAGTACCATGCATGAACATCTGTCACACAAACGAGTGTGAATATTTGTGTGGATTAGAAAGCACACCAGACCATTGGGCAATTGCACTGCAGGACAGGGAACTGCAAGACTTTGGTCTGCTTGCTCTCTAGCACATCTGGTCGGGTGGCATATTTTTCTCAATAAAAATGTAAGTCGCAATGTTAAGAAGGCATGATGACTGATCAGATTAAGTATGTATCACTGAAACTACTTGGAGAGTGCTTTGTGTTGTCGGTTAATTTAAGTTTGTATCTGTCATGACCTTAAGCAATGAAGTTTTAAAAAGTAGAAATGTAATGCTTTGTGTGTCATGTTGAATGAAAGGAGATCATCACAGCCTTCTGTTTTAATTAAATCCATGCATGCTAATCTGATGTCCTAGGACATGAATACAGGTTTCTGAGTCTGTTTCCTACAACTTGTAAAAATCAGACTTCCAAAGAGAAAAATATTGAGTTACTATAAAACGCAAGTAGCATGCAACATAGCAAGCATAACTCTCAACCTCTTAGCACAAATAAATCTTGACAAATCCAAAAATAATGTGACACATTTTAAATATTGCTCTTATAATCTTAGAAAGCTGCTAGACTAAACGTTCTTGTGTTACCATAAATTTTCTGAAGGATATGAAGTCTGAAACTCAAATGACTGTCATCATTTAGATAATTCAGTCTTCACTGATTTGCCAAAAAAATCCAGAAAATCACAAATTTTATGAGAAACAGACCAAAGTGTGAGGAAAAATCTACACAGTTTGCAAAACTCTGTTGAGAGGTAGGATGCATAACAAGTGACCTTTACTACCATTCCTGTACCCAGGCACATAGCTAATGCTATAAACATCAATTATATGTAGTCTGTTTAATCACGTTGTTTTCAGCAGAATATGTACCCTAACAACACAACCTGGAATAACTTCTTGCTTTTCTAATGTTTATGAGAATCATCTTTATCTCCTGCTATTCCTTCGCATTAGTATAAAAGTATTTTACAGTCAAAGCCAGTTTGCTGTAAATTTTAGAATAAACAATGACTGAAAGGCCCCTAAGTGATGAATGCAGTGAATCCTCCATTACTGGGACTAATATTGTAGGCTAAGACAAAAAATATTCTGCAAAACCCAGCAAACAAACTTATCTGTAATTCATAATGCAAGTTGTACACAATACAATGCTTCATTTCTGGTTTAACACCTGAAGGAATCAAACAGATTTTTAATCTGAAAGAAGCACAAGTCTACCAGTCTTAAAGAAGTGGAAAACAACAATTACGTAGACTTAATTTTCACCTTCAAAATGTAAAAGAATCATGAGACAGAAACCTACTTCAAATACATTAACATCCATCAGCATGATCACCTGAAATCCCTTCGCTTTTCCAACATTCAACAGTTAACAAGTCTTCCAGCACTACCAACTGCCGTTACCTAGTGCCACTTATTAGGTGCAGATTAAGGCCCTTTTAAATGGTGTGCAATTGTACAAGGAGTGTGAGCCTGGGCAAGCACCACATCTCTCTTATGATTTAGGGACAAACCTCAATAATAAAACAAAAGACAACTGATTTTACTTTTTCCGGACAATATGCTGTCCAGAAAAGGCAGTCTCCATTTTCCAGACAGTGTACCTTAATTCTAGACACTCCAGAAGTATTCTGAGTGGTTGGCAACCCTAGAATGCAAGTATAACTTCATCTTCAGTTAAGAAAGCTAACACTACAAGTTTCTTCGCAGCAAGTTGAAAACTAATACACAAGCTATGTGGACTAGCTAGTTCCAGAGCTTGGATTATTCTCCATATATTTTGTCCAAAGTGAAACAAATAGCCATTGGACACTGCACCTTTAATATTAGACTTTGTGTGCTTCATAGCTGAAATTTCAAAATCACATAGGATGTACTTGACATGACATTCAAAGCCAGTCCTACACAAAAGGTAAAGTATACATTGCTACATGAAATTGTTTATTTTGAGTGATTTCTTGTTTGGAATTAGACAATATAAAAGAGGGACTGATTTACTATATCCACAATATTTTACTCAACTATGAATATTATACAGTTGTCTGCAGATGTTATCTTTCTTCAAGAAGGCACCATCTGTCAGCCAAATAGTTGCCCATCTAAGATCAAATTATCCACTGTACTGAATACTAATACATAATTATCAAACTGTGCATCAGATAATCACCTTTCAGTAAACGTCCCTGTCTTAGGAAAATAATTACAGGTTTCTGTCTCTTGTAGAGCTACATCCTGCTCTAAACCAGTAATTAAACACTTTCTGCAAACAGGATTTACTTGTGGCAGTAATTCCTTTCTACCAGGAAGAGTAGCAGCACATTCAAGGCACATTGTCTCCATTAACCGTTACATCATCAATAAGTAAAACAAAGAGTATACCTAGACGATGACGCTCTCGCCTGATCAGTAAGTAAAACAAGGAGTATCCCTAGACAATGACACTCTCACCTCGTCAATAAGTAAAACAAGGAGTATCCCTAGACAATGATGCTCTCACCTGATCAATAAGTAAAACAAGGAGTATCTCTAGACAATGATGCTCTTGCCTGATCAGTAAGTAAAACAAGGAGTATCCCTAGACAATGATGCTCTCGCCTGATCAGTAAGTAAAACAAGGAGTATCCATAGACAGCAACACTCTCGCCTGATCCAATAAGTAAAACAAAGAGTATCCCTAGATAACGACACTCTCGCCTGATCAGTAAGTAAAACAAGGAGTATCCCTAGACAAGGATGCTCTAGACTCATCAATAAGTAAAACAAGGATTTTCCCTAGACAACAACGCTCTCACCTCATCAGTAAGTAAAATAAGTAGTATCCCTAGACAATGATGCTCTCGCCTCATCAGTAAGCAAAACAAGGAGTATCCCTAGACAACGACACTCTCACTTGATCAATAAGTAAAACATGGAGTATCCCTAGATAATAACGCTCTCGCCTGATCAGTAAGTAAAACAAGGAGTATCCCTAGACAATGACACTCTCGCCTGATCAATAAGTAAAACAAGGAGTATCCCTAGACAATGATGCTGTAGCCTCATCAGTAAGTAAAACAAGGAGTATCCCTAGACAACGATGCTCTAGCCTCATCAATAAGTAAAACAAGGAATATCCCTAGATAACGACGCTCTTGCCTGATCAGTAAGTAAAACAAGGAGTATCCCTAGACAAGGATGCTCTAGCCTCATCAATAAGTAAAACAAGGAGTTTCCCTAGATAACGACGCTCTCGCCTAATCAGTAAGTAAAACAAGGAGTATCCCTAGGCAATGATGCTCTAGCCTCATCAGTAAGTAAAACAAGGAGTATCCCTATACAATGATGCTCTCACCTGATCAGTAAGTAAAACAAGGAGTATCCCTAGATAAATGATGCTCTCGCCTGATCAATAAGTAAAACAAGGAGTATCCCTAGACAAGGATGCTCTAGCCACATCAATAAGTAAAACAAGGAGTTTCCCTAGATAACGACACTCTTGCCTAATCAATAAGTAAAACAAGGAGTATCCCTAGACAATGATGCTTTCACCTCATCAGTAAGTAGAACAAGTAGTATCCCTAGACAACGACTCTTTTGCCTGATCAATAAGTGAAACAAGGAGTATCCCTAGACAATGATGCTCTAGCCTCATCAGTAAGTAAAACAAGGAGTATCCCTAGACAACGATGCTCTAGCCTCATCAATAAGTAAAACAAGGAATATCCCTAAACAACGATTCTCTCGCCTCATCAGTAAGTAAAACAAGGAGTTTCCCTAGACAATGATGCTCTGTCCTTTAACTGATTATATATTGTATACTTTTCCACTTCAAATGGATCACCAATATCTTGTTGAGTGACAGATTTTATCAATTCCTGTCCATTCGATATACAATTGTAGTAGTGCTACATTTATATTTGCCTTTCTTTTTGAATTTATATCAACTATTTCTGAGCCTTGTTACTTTGTCCAAGGTAATAAATATATCTATCCAGTATTAGCACCTCCTTGCTTTTCTAAGAAATTTGCATCTGATATACAACATCAAGGGTGCCAACATGATGCGTAATGTCCACCATATTTTTCTGTAGGTATGTTAGACTCCCTAACATGTCAGTATGAATGTATACCATAAACAGGTAAGAAGTGCTATCACGGTACATGTGATAGTTCAAACTTCATTGGTATGGGCTTTTGTTGTTCTGTGTTTTTGGCATTTCAGGCTCGATATTGTGAGTGTCAGTTTTGCGTGAACTCGATCTTTGGAATCAGTACTATTTGTATAAATATGTCTATGTAACTTGATATTGACTTAGATATAAATAACGATATAGACATATAGAAATATGTTGGTGTACTTCACTCTGTTAAATAGTAAGGTTGTCAACTGGCAGCAAGCTTGGTTTAATGTTTAAGGTGCGTACTTTACAGGTATAAGGTACTGGGCTTGATTGTCACCTCTGGTTATTGGCTTGGTTGTAATAGTCTATTGTCTGGTAGCCTAGATTTTACTGACGAAGTTCTTGGAAAGTTTATCAAAAGAATTGTTTTTCAAGTGTTGCAGATGTTGAAGTGAAGAAGATAAAATGCTTGTGGGGTAATGTAAGTGTAGGTTTGGGCTTTTAATGTTGAATCCTTTGGATATACAGAAAATTTCTGCATTAGAGGTTGGAGTGTGTGAGTGCATTGCAGGATACAGTTAAAAGCTAGGGAAGAGGATAGATTTAGTGTTATGCATTTGAGCTGCTGTATGTAGTATATGTCTTGTGTACTAGCAATGTTATGGAATGGGTTTTGTCCTAAGGTAAGGTGCAGGGTTGGGGTTAGCATGCATTAGTAAGGTGATGCTGAAACCAGTTGAAAATTTAATTTTAATGGTATACAGCAATGAGCTGTTACTCTGATGCTTACTTTGATGGATGTGAAGTCTTCTTAAGACACTCAGTCTTGCTGGCTGGATTCTGCTGAAATCAAAGTCTGGTTATAGTTGCATTCACAGTCTGTTGCATACAGAAACTTGCAGAATATACACTGATGAGAGAATATACTTTGCAGCACCTGTCTTTAAGAACAGTAACCAATAACGTTTATAATAAACCACACGTACTTCTGTTACAGCTTCAGAAAATGTTCTACTTTAATTCTCATATAGTACAGATGATGTGAGTGATATAACATTTACTGAGGACAAAATATGTCCCTACCAGTACCCCTAACATAACTGGTTTTAATACAGACTTTATATATTTTTTTAGTTAAACACACACCCTCTTGGTTTTGGAAAATACTGCCTTGATGACGCAAATGCTGACACATCTGTTCTTGTGCAAATGCTGATAAGTAAACTGTCTTCAAGGAAATGCCTTGTGGTTTAGAAAAGCATATTTTTAAACTTTCTTAGAAAAACATGTCCTGTTGTCAGTTCTTTAAAGAAAGCAAATTGTCATGTCTGTAAGAAGTCAGCTTTCTTGATGTGTGTGTAATACACTCATAAGCAAGTTCATTATTTTTTTAAGCCACAGTCATATAGTATGGATGCTAATCACATATTACTAAACTCTGTTTCTGCATTTAAGCAAGCATTATCTTATTCCTTATTTATGTTGCATATTTGTAGCAAAGTTACATTCAACCTTAATATCTTGTTGAGCATAATCTTACACCAGTGGTAAAAGTGTTTAGTATTTTTTCTAGGAAGGATAAGCTACTTACTCCCTTAATTATATGCACTAACTCAGGGGTTACAGAAACATGGGGAAAAGAGAAAAAAATTAAAAAAGATGCAAAAATGGCTTGTGCAGCAATTATCTCCTGGAAGAGCCAATACATTGCAAAATGTGCTGAGATTTGTAAGTTCTAAAAGTTGGGATTAGGATGATACTTTTCTTAAATTTCCCACGAGCCTTTTTCTATCACATTATGAATTTTCAGACTTGATGGTCTGCATGTCTAGGAGTAAGTGCTGAGCAAAATGTGCTCCTTCTTGTTTACTTTTCCAGGTCAATACAAAGATGCCAGCAGAGGTCTGCAAGATTCACTTCTGCACTGTTGATGTAAGTAAAGTTTTATGAGAACAGTTTCCATAAAATTCTAACATCCTTGACCACAGTGAAGAGGAGTTGCCAAGAGACTCTTATCTTTTAGAGAACTATCAAAAACAGTGCAGGAAAGAAACTGCCCTCACCACATTCTCACCTCCCTGAAAGGTAGACACTGGTAAGGATTTCATTCTCCATTGCTAACTTTCTAGGTGACTCTTGTCTCGATGTGCATTTTTGGACATAATGTTAGGAAAATGGAGACATTCTCATACAACAGCTCTAGTGCTGTGAGGGCTGAATATCCTTTGCTTACAAGGACTTTTAAGTTATGACTAAAAATTGCAAACCTGAATTTATATTAATTCCACTGCTCTTCATTAGAATAATCTCACCATTTAGCACACAGTGGTCCACTCCCACCAGTGAGTCCAGGTGTCTAGACTGCCTTTTCACATACTACACCTTAGTTATGTGGGACCGGAGCTACATGATACATGTGCTGCACTAATAGTGCAATATCCTGATTAGCACAATAGAGGTATTATCACAACTGCACAGCCATGAGGATAAATGCATATTCAAAATTTTGAGAGACAGACTAAGTAATTCCAGCTTCCATACGGTCATAGTTATTTATGGGTGTCCTGATGCTCTTAACAAGGCTGCTGGTGCTAATATTCCCTGGTAGGTTTCATTGATAAACACCTAATTTATTAGTCATTTAAAAGGATTCTTTATCAATATACCATTTTAATTCCTTTGCTTTTCTGGACTATAAAGGATAAAAATGCTGAGGGCATGAAGGATGCAGGAGAATCTCTTGTGTGGGTGTTCCTCCCTTTTTCAGAACCTGTATCAGTAGATGAGGACTGGGCACAGAGTGAGGCTTGGTCCAGGCACTCATGGAAAGAAAGCTTATTCACAACAACAGCATTTACTTTGACGACTGGCAGCAGTGAAGTAGGGATCTACATCACCTTTCTGCACAAGATGGTAACAAGCAGGTTTCCTTCCATACATCTCAACTGTCCAGATTTTCACAGAATGTCCAGGTTTCTGTTTCATATTTTTGGTCTGTTCCTCATAACATTTATGATTTTCTGGGAAATCACTGGAATGATCTGAGGATTCAAGTTGTTAATTGATGGACATACATTTGAGTTTTAGACTTCAAATCCTTCAGAAAATGCATGTTAACACAAACCCAGTTATTTTAGCAACTTTCTAAGTTTAAAAGAGCAATATTTAAAATCTGTCCCTAGTTTTGGGCCTCTGTACCCCCATATTTTCAGACTTTGCCCAGATTTCTAGCACTAAGAGGTTGAGAGGTATGTTTACTTCCTCCTCACTGCCTTATGGTTCATCACAAGTGATGAACATAATAGAGAAATTACATTTCTGGGGCATTTTCTGGAGTTTTTCACACCATCATCCACAAACTGTAGTTGTGTTCTTCAGAAACCCATGGTAAAGAATGAGGTGCATCCATTAGTGCAAAAGAAAGCAATCCAGGCAGTACTCAAAAGGCACAAAAAGTTTTTTTTTTCAAATCCAAAATTGAATTAGACCCATTCTAGACTTCAGCATGTTAAATACCATCATCGTAAACAAAAGTTTCATACAGCCTTACTTCAGTCCATTCTCTGCATTATGTAGACCAGGTATGTTTTCTGGACCTACAAGGTGCTTTCCTGCATGTTAAAATGAGGAAATCCCAGAGAAATTTCCTATGCTTCGGAGCAGAAGCTGGTTACATCTGACTCAATATTTGCATTGTTTTCTACTCCCCCCAGAGTGTTTATCAAGGTTATGATGGTGACTTCCTGTCTTCACCAGCAGCTTGTCAAAGTTTAACCATATCTGTGTGGCTGGTCACTCATGATACAAGGAGTGACATGTAATGGCCTTTGTGCTGGTCTGATCCCTAGTTATTAAAGTCATTTACAAGACTTTTAGTACTATCCTATCCCAGACTGACTGACGAACACATATATGACAGTCTTTATATCCATTATATGGTAAAACGTGCTTGATAAACCAGACATTGCTAGAACTAGTGTCTATGGTCATTGGGCTGCTTTGTATTTGCCCTGATATGACTCTGTTTCCCCTAAGTATTTTGGGGCTACATGGCAGCCTCTTTGCCTTTGGTTATCAATGTATAGTTAAGCATGAAAACCCTACAAGTGGTCCTTATAAGCGCAATGGGGTCAACTGGCAAATCACTTATGTTACCCATTTGCCTTTTTCAGAGCATACAGGAGTTGTCTGATCTGGAAGACTCTCCCAAATAATCTGCTTCTTAGGGTACATTAGGTGAAAAACACTGAAACTTTTTTTATGGCGTTACAGATATTTTCAGGGTAAGCTGATTGTTGCATTTAAGGTTTTCAGTAACAGTACACTTCAAGTACTTTCAGACATAGGATCATAGGAGGCTACGAGGCTAACGACCCCAGGGCCCTTACAAGCCTAGCCATGTTCAACCCGTGTTCCCAAGGGTGTCTGGTTAAGCAGACACTAAAATCAGCACCTATTGCCCCTGTCCAAGAGGGACACAGGTGGAACCCCCAGGGTGAATTTCTGGTTACCCATCCAGTCATCCAAATTGCACTTAAATAGGGCCGATGAAGGGCTTTGTTTAACATGAATAGGAAACTTGTTCTAAAGGTGGGGCAACCTCTGTGAGACAATCATGTCACTCCAGCAAGTTCTACTGATCACACATACCAGGTTAAGGTCCTTTGAGAGAGTGACCTGTATGCCACTTGACTTGTGAATGTGCAGCATTTCCATTAAATCTAGGTCAGAGATTGCTCTGTATGCAAGACACAGGTCATCTTTGAGCTGTCTGTATGACACAAAGTAAAGTGACAATGATTTCAGTCTGTCCACATAATAAAGATCATGAAGACCCTGAATTTTTTTATAAGGAACTTTTGTGGTCTCTCCAATTGCTGCAGGTGTTTGGAAATGAACATACCAAAGTGATTAATATAAGTTCTAGGACTCTTAAACAGAATAATTTGAAATTTTTGATCTTGACAACCAGATTAGGGTTAAGAAATTGCTACGTAATTCCAAGAATTACACATGCCTCTCTGCCTTTTGTCTCTGCTTCAAGACTTTCTAAAGGAAGACAGCACAGATGTGAAATACTAACCGGTATAACAGGACATTGTCATGATTAAACTTTAGCTTTCTCTTTGTATGGCATCCTTGCTTTGTATGATGAAACCTTTTGGTAACAACATTCCCTCAGGCCTCTAGTATGTCCTAGATGGCCACTTAAATTGTGGGTAAAAAACAGGAGAGCAGATGGAAATTTTGGTTGTCTCAATATTTTGTCCTCTGGGAGATTGTCTTGTTTAAAACAGCAAAGAACTGGATGGAGATGCAAACACCTACATATTTAAGGAAGTTATAGTGATGCCTGTGCAGCCAGGTTAAATGAAGGAATGGGGGGAAATCTGAGCTACTGCAAGTATCTGGTGATGGAAGTTCTTTAAATAGCTGTTTCTGCTAAACAGCGTAATGTTAAATATATTTTCTTGTGCTAAGTACTTTACATTGTACTTTACAGTGAGTTCTTAACTTAAATTTACTTTCAGCCAAGTTGATAACATCCACCCTGAAGTGCACAAAGTATGCCTGCAAAGGATTCTGGGAAATTTCGTCTGGCAATATGCACAAAAGTGGAAAACTTGGCTTTTGAGAAAAAAAGATCAGTCTTACATTTCGAACCTGCTGTCTCAGACTTCCAGGATAAATAACCTGTTAACTGGCCTTGCTCAATTTTGAGACGGTTTCAAGCAGTTCTTTAAAGTACAATTTACTTGACAGACATTAAAAGGCTACTGTTGTGAAACCTCAAGGTTAAAGCTGAGGTTTTAGTTATTAAAGCCTACAATCTCCATGGATTTTTATTTAGAGTACTTGATTCACAGGTCTAAAAGATGTACCACAGAGATTGTTCTGAAAATTATCCCAGTCTTTCAAGAGTGCTTGCACTAGTGTCTTTTTCCAAAGGCACATCAAGGCGATCTTATTTACAAAATTGTGTACTTACGTATTATCACAACCAGATTTTTGCGGCAATGCTGATTGCTTCTGTTTAGGTCAAGTAGTAGTAGTACAGTGTTATGAAGGTTAGGCACATGTCTTCTGTAATGTTTTAGTAGTTTTACGAAGGTTTATCATTGAAACGGCTGAAAAAACTGAAGTCAGAAAAGTAAGGTTTGAAAAATAGGTTACCCCTTTACCGCCAGCATCTTGTGTCAGTTTAAGCAAGTCCCATTCCACTTTCAAGGCATTCCTTTGACATGCTGCCGGTCGGTGAAGGAAAGAGATCTGTTTTCAAAACCTTTACTATTCTTTTCACAGCCGATTCAATGGTAAACCTACCCCAAGACTACAAAGCACTACAGAAAATAATAGCAAGCGCCTAATCTGCTGTTTAAACTCTGCTTGTGCGCAATGTCATCCACTTAACTGCCACACTCCTTTCAGAACCAACAGACATACACACATTGCGATCACAGAAATCAACGCTTGATGTGTTTAAAGGACGCTTCCCACAAATCTTAAAAATTATAAGTCCTGACATTTTTTAAAACCACCACCGATATCCCGGCAGACTTTCTGACAGTGTACCCTTCCGTATTACACTTCAGTGATGCCGTTTCAGTAGAAATCAAGAAAGTTAAAAGACGACGCAAAATCTGGTTGCAATAATACGTAAGTACCCAAAATTGGAAGGTTTATGTCTTATGGCTACAGCCGAACATTACAAATATTATTAATTACGAATTTATAAACAAATGGAATAAACCAAGCCATTCATTCTAGAGCTTTGGAAAGAGATGGCCATCTCAAACAGAGAAGTTACTTCACCCCCCCCCCCCACAACACACACTCATTTATGCATGAGAATGCTCTTGTGACAAAATAAAGTTTTCTGTTACAAGTACAATTTAAAATGAATCCTTGAATTCTCCTCTGCATGTGGAAGCCTAATATCTGCTGCTGACTTAACTATTCATGATGGCAGCACATAACAACATCAGCAGGAGAATAGATATTAATTAATGTTAATTGTAATGCCAACATGTAATGTGCATAGGTAATTGTCAACTTGTTACCAATCTGGTGAAAAAAAAGATATATGTTTTTTATATGTATATATATGTGTGTGTGTGTGTGTGTGTGTTTTACTATGTCGTCATAGTTTCTTTCCTGCATTGGTCACTTATACTGTGAGGTCAGCTGTGGGGGATTGGAATAATGGATAAGGTATTTACCTCACAGACACAAAGTACAGGGTTTGATTCCCACCATTAAAAGAAAATTGGCTTAGCTTAAAATGAACTACAAGGGCAGCTAGCCTAGTACTAACCTATAAACCTGTGAACCTTCCAACAGGATGAAGAATTTAAGATTATCAGCTCCTGCAGAGGCCTCATATAGGTCTTGCATGTACTTGGGGTGAAAGGACATAAAGGTCCTAGTAACACCTTTAATCATAGTACCTGAGATAATCATCATTGTACCATCGTCAGAAATTCTCTGCCACCAGTCTGAATGCCATCTTCTAGCGAATGACAATATGGTGAGAACTTCTAGGCCTGATGTTGTCTTCAGTGAAGAGAAAGGGCAAAAATCCTAGGCTAGACTCTTCCTCTGTGCCTCCTACATAGGATGTTTCTCTCAAGTTAGATGAAATCCTGGAGATTCAGCTGGTTCTGGGTTTGTATTCCTCTGCTGCAGCCGTTTCAGAGGCCACCATGGATCCGATGACAGGTACATCCTCAGAGGCATTGCAGATGTCCATTTTGGATGGTTGGGGGAACTAGGACTTATTATTACATAAGGGCCTAGGGGATTCCACAAATTCTGGTAAGGTAGGAGATTCTGACGATTGTTATTGAGTGAAGGCCAACGTTTTGTCCTTCCACATTTCATAACGTAGATGTCAATGTAAAAAAAGAAGCAAAAAGCAATGCACGTTTCTTCACCCAGAGACTCTCAAACTGAGTGGTAGAACTTTACCCAGAGCTTATTTAATGCCCTTATGGC
This sequence comes from Protopterus annectens, assembly GCF_019279795.1. Lineage (NCBI taxonomy): Eukaryota > Metazoa > Chordata > Ceratodontiformes > Protopteridae > Protopterus > Protopterus annectens. The sequence continues at coordinate 1,636,022,346 of NC_056732.1, forward strand.
TTTGAAGCCTCATTTAGGTGTCTCTGGCCCTGTTCCTGCTTGGACATCTTTCCCTCAAAAGAGAGTTAGGGACCAGGATTCATCTGATGAGGAGATTTCATTGGATGAGAAATCCTTGGCCTATTCCACCCAAATTCCTTCCCGTCTAGAGTATGCTTCTCCCGAAGAGGAATTTACTACTCCAGAATCTCCTATTGAGGAGATTAGTTTTGGAAATACAATTGCTAAGATGACAGAGTATTTCAAGTTCATAGGTTCATAGGTTAGTACTAGGCTATCGGCCCTAGGGCCTACACAAGCCTAGCTATATCAATTCCCTGGCTATTTCTACCCACACTATTTACTTCCCTGGACCCCTGTCTAGCAAGGTGATTGACATGATCCCTGGGGTGAATTTTCTTTCTCCCATCCAGTCATCAAGGTTCCTTTTGAAGAGGGCTAAAGAGGTGCTCTGCTTGACATATATGGGCAGTCTATTCCAGAGTCTGGGAGTCTCTGGGTCAGGAACCTATCCCTCCAGCATGTTTTATTTATTGTGTTGACAAGGTTTAAATCCCTCGTGTGCCACATAGAAGGATTTCCTAACCGTTGTGGCAATGTGGTTTTTGAAGGTGAGACCACTGTCCACTCGTGTCCCTAAGTCTCTTATCACACTTTCGGTGTTTAGTGTACTGCCACCTATGTGGTAATTCACGGGTACATGTTTTTTTCCCAAAGGGGATAACTATACATTTCTTGGCATTGAGCTTGAGCCCATGGCTCTGACACCAAGCATCTGTTTCTGTAAGGCCATTTTGTAGAGTATCGACATCATTTGGGGATTCAATAATGGCTCCCAGTTTGCAGTCATCTGCGAACTTTGTTATCCAGAGTCCCTTAGTGTTGGCCTGTGCTTCAGAGAAGTAGATGCCAAACAAGACAGGTCCCAGGTCTGAACCCTGAGGTACTCCACTTGTCACTTGTCTGGAGCTGGATTTGGAGTCAGCTACTTTTACAGTGTCGGTTCTGTCAGTAAGCCAGTTGGCAACCCATCAAGTGATGTAGGGATTAATGCCCAGCTCAGTAAGCTTATCTATGATTCCAGAGTGGGGGATGGTGTCAAAGGCCTTGGCGAGGTCCAGATAGGCTGTGTGGACTGCCTTACCCTCATCCACGGCTCTGGAGACTGATTTGAAGAAGTCAATCAGGTTCAGGAGACAAGATCGGCCCTTCGTGAACCCAAACTTGGTGGGGTTTAGTGTTTTAAGGTTGCCAATGTCTTTGTTTATACGTTCCATGATAATACATTCCATGGCCTTGCAGATCAGGCTCGTCAGACTGATGGGGTGTTAGTTCCTGGGATCCAAGGTGGATCCCCCCTTATGGAGTGGGATAACTGTAGCTGTATGCAACTCAATGGGCATAAAGCCTGAGGTGAGGGTATGATTAAACATGACACTTAGGTGAGGTGCCAGTTCATTTTATAGTTCATGTAGTACACAGCCCAGGATGTTTTCTGGTCCTATGGATGCTGTATTCTTAGCTTTGGAGAGTGCGTTTTTTACCTGTGTGGCCGTTATTACCAGAATTTGGCAATCTTCCAGTATTGAGATGGGCCATTTAGGGGGTGAGAGGGGGTGAAGTTGGCAATGAATCGATCTACCAGGATATTGGCAATATCCTTGAGATCAGTATATTTAATGCCATTCTGTCGTAGCTCAGAGCAGATCTGAGCATTGCCATTTAGATTCTTGACATAGTTATAGAATGCCTTGTGGTTGTCTTTGGAATCTTTGGCAATTTTATTTTCGTAACTAGCTTTGGAGGATTTTATGAGGGATCTCAGCTTCTTACTGAGGCTGGTAAGGGAGTGTTTTGAATCCTGGGATTTTCCTCTTTTCTGCAACAGTTTCTTCCTTTTGTTGTAAAGTTTGTTTATGGCAGGGGACCACGAGATTGGCTTCCTTTTTTTGGAGGAGTGCATCTTGGTTCTACTTGGGATGGCACGATTCATGCATGAGTGGATGTGCTCATACAGTGCCTTAGTGTAGGACTCAGCAGTTGAACTTTCAGTTCCCGTCTGCATGGGTGTCATGAAATTTGTAACTTCTGACTTGAGTAGCATGAAGTTGGCTTTGGAGAAGTTTTTTTATGGAGATTTTCTTACGGGGGGGGTGGGGGTGGGATGTGGATGTTAAGGGTGATTAGCTTTTGGTCTGACATGACCAACGAGGGGGTGACCATAGGTGTGGAGCATCGATTTCCCATGTTGGTAATGACCAGGTCTAGGATATTGGAGATCCTGGTGGGACTATGGATTAGTTGATCCAGGGCATTGGAATTTATGAATTCTAAGAACCGTTGGGCAAAGGTGTTGGTACACGAGTAGTTTTCCCAGTTAATGGCAGGGTAGTTGAAATCACCCAGTATTAGGGTGTTTGGTTGTATATTAATATTTTCCAGTATGTTTAGAAAGGTGTAGTGAGAATCTTTGGGTATGGTGGGGGATCTGTAGCAAGCTACAGTTTGGATTGCAGTCTTACCTAGTGTTAGTTCCACCTGGAGAATTTCAGACGCATTGTGTTGGCAACTAACCTGGTGGTGTGAATATCCTTGGTGAATATGGACACTCCTCCACCTTTAGTGTTTCGATCCTGGTTTGGGGGCCAAAAAGTGTGGTAAGAGTTGCAGCCTGGTACTGCAGGTGTGCTCCCTGGACCCTTGAACCAGGTCTCAGTTACTGCACAGATATCGATGTTGTCCATTTTTAGGAGTGCCTCGAGAGAGTGCATTTTGAGGTTTAGACTACTAGCATTGAGTAGCATTACCTTCAGATTTTGCATGCTTGTACCTGTTACGGTGGTGGTTTTGTCCTTTGAACTTTGCCTAAAAAGGCACTATAGGGGTGGCAAGAGCCTTTGCCAGTAACCTGAATCCCAGGGGCAACAGGTGCAGACCATCTCTGGCAAAGCATCGTGATCTGTCCATCATGTCGTCCCAGGCAGACAGATACTGGATCCCCTTTGAATGACACCAGAAGCTTAGCCAATTGTTGAAGTCAATCATTTTGTCCTTATATTGTGGTATCATTCTGGGTGAAGGCAGGATGCTACTCAAGGCTTGGGTCATACCTGCCTGGGTCACATGATCCAAGAGCTCTTCCATGTCTCTTTTCATGTAGTCCAGGGAGGTACGTCTCAAGTCATTCACTCCCAAGATTCTGATGTGCAAAAGAGATATTATGAGCTCCTGCAAATGGAGATACATTCACCGTCTGCTATTTCTCCTGTTTTGCATGCTTTTCTGTTCAGCATCTCAGGTTCCGGATTCTTAGCCCCATGCTCCTAAGAAGCCTGACCATTTTACAAGGTGCCTGAAGATCGCAAATTTCTTTAGAAGTATCCATCTGCTGAACCTTCAGTGGTTTCTTTGGCCTCATATAAGCCTTTTAAATTACTGCCTACCATAGATGAGGAAAGCAGGACTATGGAAAGACTGGAAAAAGAAGGTCTATACTTCTGCCACGCTTGCCTTTTGTGCTATTAATTACCAAACTCATATGACTAGATATGTTTTGGCTGTCCTTTCCCAGGCTACTCAAGCTATTTCTCACCTTCCATATTCTCAGGAGAAAACTTCAGCTTTGTCTTTGGTAGGTGCTTCCTCTCAGGTAGCTAGCCATTTTATGGCTAAGGCTTCAACTCCTGCCAGATGACATAAAGCTAAGTTGATGGAAGCTCCCCTGGATAACGATGGTTTGTTTGGTTCTGCTGATGATGGATTTGTTTAACACCTTGCAGGAGAAAGGCAAGGAGTGACAGAACTTGAAATATTTTTTGGTTTCACCTGTGCCTAAGATCCAAAGGAATTATCCTTCCAAACTATCTTTTGTTTGAAGACATGCCCATCCTCCTCCCAAAAGTAAGAGAGCAGGTAGGAGGACTCCTCTGCCTAAGACTACTGAAGCTTCTCCTGGTCAGAAACACCCTTTTCCTGACAAGCCAGTTAGTATTTGACTATCACACTTCTCACATCATTCCTCTTTCCCTTCATTTTTCTGTGTCTCTTTCACTTTGGACAATCATAACACAAGACTCATGGATTCTTTCCATAATTCAGCAAGTGTATTTCATGGTTTGGAAATCCCTTCCTCCCTTTGTGGTCATACCTCATCCACCTCGGGAACAGTTACATTTATTACCAGAGCTACTTCAAGAACTGTTAAGTCAGGGAACTTGGAGACCCATTCTGGATCTTTCACACCTACTTATCTTTCTGAAAATTCCATCCTTTTAAATGTTGTCTCTTCAGACCTTGTTTCCTTTACTTCTTCTTCAGATTTTCATGGCTCCTCTGGATATCAAAGATGCCTACCTTCACATACCTATTCATCCCCTTTTCAGGATTTTTTTATGTTTCTCTGTTGCTTCTTGACATTGTCAGTTTTCTGCTTTGCCCTTTGGCCTCTCTACTGCCCCAGGGGTATTCACCAAATGCCTGGCTCCTTTGATTGCTTTCTGCAGGCTTCAAGGCAATCAAGTATTTATTTTCCTGGATGATCTCCTCTTTCAAGCATTGTCACAAGAGAATTTACGGCCAAATCTTCACTTTGCCATTACTCTTTTGCAAAGTCTAGGATTCAAAATAAACTTAAAAAAGTCCTCTCTAAGCCCTCCTCAAGATCATGTTTACCTAGGCTGCAGGATTCAGACAGCGCCTTTGCTGCTTCCCTGCCTCTGCCAAAGGCCTCGACTCTCATTTCCTTATTTTAAACTTTTCTTCCGCTGACCTCTGTCATACCCAGAGAGTTTCTGAGACTTCTTGCATTTATGGCATCCACCATCCCTATGCTACCTCTAGCCATACTCCACATGAAGAAGTTTCAGTGGTTCCTGAAATCAGTCTGGCAACAACATGTGCATCCCCTAGAATTTACAGTTCCTCTTCTAACCTGTCTAAAGAGGGAACTTCATTTGTGGAGCAGCAGTTGTCTCTGAACCCAGGTCTTTCCTTCCATCCACCTCTTCCATCTCAGGAACTGTTCACAGATGCTTCAGAGGTAGGTTGTGGAGCAGCCTTTGGTGAAATGGAAGTGCAGGGGGTCTGGTGTCCTGTTCAGCAGAAGGAGCACATCACCATCAAAGAGATGAGAGTGCTTGTGCTGACACCTCAGGCCTCCCATCCTCTTTCCTTCCCTGGGCCTCTCACAGTGTTTACAAACAACACCACAGTCCTGTGGTATGTAAACAAACAGGGGTTACCTTCTTGCACACTTGGTCTCATGGTATGGGAGCTTGTGGTTCAGTATCAAGTGACTCTTCAGGCAGTTTATATTCCCTCAGGACAAAACTGTGTGGCAGACACTCTGAGTACATCCTTGACTCAATCCCATGAATGGATGCTTCACAGTGATGTATTTCTGGACACTGTCCACAACTGGAATACTCCTCAGATAGATCTATTTGCCTCCCCTCTGAACAGACAACTTCCTCAATTTTGTGCCAGACACCCAGGTCTTCTGGTTTGGAAAGTGGATACCTCTCATTTTCTTTGAAGGGGGTGTTTCTTTATGCACACCCCCCCCCCTTCCTCTCATTCTGAAAGTTCTGTTCAAGATTTAACAGGACAAACCCAAAATCTTGCTGGTGACTCCCTTTTGGCCAAGGCAGCATTGGTTCCCTCTTCTTCTGCATTTAGCCAAGGGCAATAATCACAAGTTACCTCAGAGAGTGGGCCTACTCATGCAATGCAAAGGATCCTTAAACCATCCCCACCTATCCAGTCTTCAACTAACTCTGTGGGTGACAGAATTCTGATTCCTTACAGACACCTTTTCTCTGAGGATGTGCTTAGAGTTCTGCAGGAGGGCAGAAAACCCAATACTAGGACATATTACATATCTAAATGGAAGCAGTTTTCTGCCTGGTGTCTTTCCCATAACCTGGATCTACTCTGGGTAGATGTTCCAGTGGTTCTTTCATATGTGTGTGAATTGCTCAATGCTGGGTTAGTTTATTTCTTTAAGTCCCACCTATCAGTAATCTCTGCTTGTCTGCCTTTTTTCTCATTTTTTTGCTACTAGGTTTGAGGTAAAACAATTTCTTAAAGGCGTCCTTCACATCAGACTTCCCAGGAAGTCCATTCCTCCTCTTTGGAATCTTAATTTTCTTCTGGAAAAATTGACTTTGACTCATTTTGAGCCTGCAGCTTCAGCTTCCTTGCAACACTGTTCTTGGAACACTGTATTGTTGTTAGCCCTTACTTCAGCCAGACAGGTTTCTGAGTTTCAAGCCCTTATGGCTTGTCCTCCTTTTTTGTTTTTTTTCATAAGGACAGGGTGTCCTCCTTTCATTCCCAAGGTGGTGAATGAGTTTCACTTAATCAATCTATTAATTTGCCTACTTTTTCCCTTCTCCAAAATCTCATAACGAGAAGGTGCTACACACCTTGGATGTGGGTAGACTGCTCAGATTTTATTTGGATAACATTAAGGCTATCAGGAAATTTGATCAGGTTTTTGTTTCTTTTCATCCCATGTCTTTGGGATTGGCTGTTTCCAAGCAGACAATTTCTTCTTGGATTGATACAGCTTTTTCTTTTTGTTTTGTTTTTCATGGACCGGACAGATTTTGGCAAAGAAGTCTTTCAGAATGATTTTGAAAGTTGGGAGGGAGGGATACAGATAAGGATTTCCAGGTCTTAGCAACATGGTACAAGTACGGACCATGTTGCTAAGGCCTGGAGCTCCTTAGCAACATGATACAAGTACGGACCATGGTCACAGATTTAATAGGTTTGTGGACAGGGCTGTGCCTTCTTCTGGTGTTTTTTTTTCAAGAGTTTGGACACAAATTCCATTCTTGAGGCACCTGGACTTCTGTATACTTTCACTAAACACTACAAGTTGGATGGAATTTCCAGAGCTAGACCTGGTTTTGCTAGGGCCATCCTTCATGACTTTCTAGAGAGCTCTACTGGTCCTTCCTCCACCCAAGTTTCTTCCTGAGCTTTGGCACTCTCCCTCATGTTAGGAATACTGCAACAGTAGAATTAGAAGGACATAGTATAGTTGTGTAAAATCTTACCGTAAAGATAGATGTCCTTCTTTTCACTGTTGTTGTGTTCAATCCCTCCCTCCTATCCCTGGTCCTTTTGTGTCTTTGGATGTGCTGTTAACCTCTTTCTTTTCCTTAGGCTGACATTCCAACTGGGGCATTCTGTTCTGAGGATGGTATGTCCAGATGTCACTTTTATGCCCTATGTTTGTGAAGAGCATACGTGCGATGTACGACATACCTTAAATAGTAAAGGGCTTTGGTATACTGTCCGGAAGTTGAGCTGCCCTTGGCGGAGAATCTCTTATGCTAGGAATAATGCAACAGTGTAAAGAAGGGCATATATCGTTATGGTAACATTTTACACAACTATACTTTCTATCTTTGCTCAGCATTTTTACTGGTATGCCAATATGTCTGACAGCTGAGTCAACAATAACTAAAATTGTCATCAATGTCAACATCCTGTGTTATCTTTAAGGATTTAGGCATCTAGTTCTGATGATTATTGTTTTTGGAAGAGGTAATAAATGCAGGTATTCATAATGTGGATAAGGTGTGAACATGTGGCTGAAGTCTGTTCCTCAGCATTTGTGGGGTTACAGTTAAAGCTGGAGTCCAGTGGGGCAGATGTATGCTCTGTCCTGACAGCCACGTAATCATGTTATGTCAGAGGCTAGCCTCTGCCTTGAGTAGGTATTTACATATCTTACTGGTGGATTTTATATTTGGAAGCAGTAACAGGTTATTAATAATTTATTTCTTTTATTTATTTATTTAACATTTGTTTACCGGGAAAGTCCAACTTGAAGCGAAGCCAATTTCAGTGGAGGCCCAGGGAGAAACACTCCAGACGCATGTCTTTGAATTGTGGGAGGAAATCAGACCACCCGGAGGAAACCCATTCGAACACAGGGAGGAGATGCAGACACCACACAGAAGGCACCCCAGCCAAGAATCGAACTGGAGAACCTCTTGCTTTGAGGCAACAACGCTACTGCTGCACCACTGCGCCGTCCAATAATAAGGTACACTGCCTCATAGTCCTAGTGATAGAAGGCTGGTAACAAAGTAAAGGCACACTGTGGCCTTATGGTAGCAGTAATCTGAGGCAGAGAGGCTAGATTTGGTTGCATGGTTGTCAGGGCACAGTTTTATATTGTGCTTATTAGTATAGTGTTATGTTCTGGTAATTTGCTCTTTGCAGCTGTATACACTGTATTACTGTGGTTCTTTATCAGTATACCTCCTGCTACACATATTTTTAATCTACATTCATAAACTTTCTTATGTCCGTCTACTCTGACAGTAGCCCACATTCTCTTGATCTGACCCACTGTGGTCCTTCCTACACATCTAGGACTAAATTTTAATGTTATTACCTCCATATAATATTTCATTTATGTAGGGTTTGTCTCTTTTCTTTCCTTTCAGAGTATGTTGTCACTATTTTCATCCCTGACTTCGAACCTGTAGCATCTCTGCCATCAGGGCCACTTCTGCAAAGGTTTTGAGTGAGACAATTGTCATTGTGGAATGTAAGTAAGTTTAACACGAAGATATTTACAGTGTATTAACTTAAACTAGGTAAATATGTGCCTGCCCTGTGCTGGAAAGGGGCTGTGACATCCACCCTAGGAGACTACTTACTAAGTTGGACACTGTCCTTTCTCTTCAACAATAGAGTAGGGTCATAGGATCATAGGGGGTTAGTAGGCTAATAGCTCCAGGACCCTTAAAAGCCTAGCCAAGTTCAACCTGTGTTTCCAAGGGTGTCTGTTTCAAACAGACACTAAAATCAGCACCTATTGGCCCCTGTCCAAGAGGGACACAGGTGGAAACCCTGGGTGAATTTCCAGTTACCCATCCAATCATCCAAATTACACTTAAATAGGCTAATGAAAGGCTTTGTTTAACTTGAATAGGAAGCTGGTTCCAAATGTGGGGCAACCTCTGTGAGACAAATCGGTCATTCCAGCAGGTTATGTTGATATCGCATACCAGGTTAAGGTCCTTTGAGCAACTGACCCATGCACCAGTTGACTTGCGAATGTGGAGCATTTCCATTAAAGCTGGATCAGAGATTGCTCTGTATGCAAGGCACAGTTTGCCTCTGAGCAGTCTGTGCGATGCAGGGTAAAGTGACAATGATTTCAGTGTGTCCACATAAGATAGCTCTTGAAGACCATGAATTTTCTTTATAAGGAACCTTTCTGCTCTCTCTAGTTGCTGCAGATGTTTGGAAAAGAACATACCAAAGAGAACATTGTACTCTATTATTGGCCTAATGAGGGAAGAGTACTGTGGGGCTATAATCACTTTTTTACAGTCTATGCCAGTTACATGGTCTCCCTAGCTTCCTGGTTTTTGTACTCAGTAAATGAAAGAAAACCTGTTCTACTTTGTACCTCCTTGTTAACTGCTCTGTACCAATTATAAACCGATTTCTCTCTGTAATAACTGATTGCACCAAACCTATTTAATGAAGCATCTCAAGCTTTACCCCAAATGTAGATTGATTAACTTCATTTTAACTCAAATCAAAGTAAAATTAAGTGAAAAAATACTCTCCAAAAAAAAAATCGCTTAATACCCAGTACACTAAAATCCACCTTATCACAAAAACCATAAAGACAATGCTACTCTAACACTGCAATGGTCAGCTCCTCACTCCAGTAATCTAAGTTTTGCCACCACAAATATTATAAGCATAAGAAATGAAACTACTGAACTAAATGCCTGGATTACCCGATACTCTAGCTATAAATGCAACTTGGCTTAAACCTATAATCACAACTGCTAAATTACATTCCACCTTCTAGGTATATTATTATCCATGATGACTGTATAAAGAGGAAGAGTGGTAAAATTGCCTTAATATTTCCAAACAACTGTCACATTTCCATCTACAACAATCTAATCTCAAAATTCGGTTCAGCAGAGCTTCTTATTACTTTCCTGAAAATAAAAAAATATATAAATAAATATGTTTTACTGTCCTTTGCATCCCTCCTGGTGATAATACAGCTACACCTGAAGATATCCTACATTAGATATCCATAATAATGTCTCAAAAATATACTACCAGGTGATGTCAGTATTAATTGGTTAGACATAACCTCAACTCCCCTACACCCAATATGAACTTATATGGTTTCTGACAGCTAACTGATAGCTCCACACACATTACAGACAGACATCAAACTCCCTATTAGACGGGATACTGGATAGCATCAGACCCTAGTAAATTCATCATCACAGATACAATGTCAGATTCTCTCAGTGACCACCTCCAGAGCTATACAACGAGATATCTCACATATCCACTTAAACCACGTTTATAAATCAGCATGCAACTTGTCCATGTTTAACACAGAAAAATGAATTTCTACCCTATCATCTCTTACCTGGAAAACCATAAAAGTCCTCCCCTTAGATGATGCTGTAAATTAATTCAGTACAACTTTCCTAAATATCCTAAATAGCCTTGCAGCTTCTAGAAGGAAGAGACTAAAGACAAATAATGTGATGTAGATCTCCAGAAAGAGTAGAATGTTAATGCAGGATAGAAGAGAAAAGTGTGGAATGAACGGCAAAAATAATAAACTTCACAGTATCTAAAAAACATCAGAATGCTCCAAACTCTGGACCCTACCCAGTTCGGGTTTGTAAAAGGCAGATCATGTCTCCTAAACCTGGTAGACTTCTTTGAAGTAGTCAGCAAAGCCGTAGATGAGGGTAAGGTTGTTCACACAGCCTATCTAGATCTTGCCAAGGCTTTTGACACCATTCCCCACTCTGTAATTATAGATAAACCCACTAAACTAGGTATAAATCCCTGTCACAAGATGAGTTACAAACTGGCTCATTGACAGAACCCACACTGTGAAAGTAGCAGACTCTAAATCTAACTTCAGACCAGTGACAAGTGGAGTACCACAGGGTTCAGTCCTGGGTCCTCTCCTGTTTGGTATCTACTTCTCTGAAGTACAGGCTAACACAGAAGGTCTTTGGCTAACAAAGTTCACAGATGACTGCAAACTAGGAGCCATAATCAAAACTCCTAACAATGCGGGCACCCTACAAAAGGGACTCACTGAGGCAGATGCCTGGTGTCAAAGCCATGGCCTCAAGCTCAATGCCAAAAAGTGCATTGTCATCCCTTTTGGTAAAAACTCTGTACCCATGAACTACCACATAGGTGGTAATCTACTTAACAACAAAAGTGTGATAAAAGACCTTGGGACACAGGTGAACAGTAGTCTCTCCTTTGATAATCACATCGCCACAATAGTCAGAAAATCCTTCTATGTGGCACACCTCATCACAAAAGGTTTCTCATTCAGGAAAAAAGAGGTCATTGTCCCCCTCTACTCATCACTCATTAGACCCATTATAGAGTACAACGCCCCTTTTGGTATGTGCCTCACAAGATATCTACAACAACTGGAAAGGCTGCAGAAATACCTCACAAAGAGGATTACCAGCCTCAAACAGATGCCCTACACAGACCGTCTCAAAAAACTCCAGCTTTACTCTGTCGCATATCTCCTACTCAGAGCCCATCTCTGCTTAATATACAAAGCTATGTCAAACCCAGAGCTGTTGGACATGCTCCACTTAAAGAAATCTCAATCCCTCCGAGCTACACGCTCTAGGGACCTAAACCTTATCACCACAATAAACAGAACATGCCTGAGGTATAGAGTCCTGTCCCAGAGACTTCCCATACTCTGGAACAAACTACCTATCTATATCAAACAAAGCTCCTCATTAGCACTCAAGAAAAATCTTGATGATTGGATGGGAGATAGGAAATTCACCCCGGGGATCACTTCTGTGGCTCTGCTTGACATGGACACAGGAAAATAATTTTCTTGGGTGGCAAAAGCCAGGGTACTGTTTGGCAAGGCTTATATAGGCCCTAGGGCCAATAGCCTAGTACCTACCTATGAACTGTACTAAAAGTAAAACAAATGAAGAAAAAAAACTACATTAAAACAAAATTCAGAACAATAATAAGCACAACCCTAAAAAATTCTGGTCAATCATTAAAGAAATCTTACAGCCTAATGAAAAATTCCACCCTAACCCCTGTCCCAATAACTCACCACTTGAAACTGCAATACTGTTCAACTCTTATTTCAAAGCTAGCAAAGCATCCCTAACCAAAGATTCCCAACATCTAATCCTAATCCTGCCCAGTAGCCATATATAACTTGCATCCACTTTCACCATCAAAACTGTACTCACATCCTATATAGACTATTCTTAAACAAACTCAAACCATGCCCTACTTCAGCTGATGACCTTCCAAGGCAGTACATTAAAATAGCGACTGATAGCATTGTCTACCCTGTCTCAATACTTATAAATAGGTCATTCCAGGAGTCCCACTGTCCCTCTCTCTCTCTCTGGAAAAAAAGAATATCTCTCCACACAAAGGAAGAAATTCAACACACATCACTAACTTTAGATTAGTTGCAGTCTTATCTCCCGTCTCTAAATGCTTATTCATAAACAATTTCTAAGGTATCTCATGCAGGAAGAACTCCTATCCCCCACACAACATGGATCCTGTCCCTCCCATATTTCTAACAGTGCACTTATAACCCTTATAAATACTGCCAATAAAACATGTTTGCAAACTAGTCTCCTCTTTGTTCTTAGACTTGTTTAAAGCCTTTAACATAGTTTGTCGCAGCAAAGTTCTACTTCAAATGTCCTTACTAGGTAGCTCAACCCACATTTCTATGGATCAAAATCTACCTGTCCAATAGGTATCTGTCAGTAATATGGCACCCCACTCTCTCTCCATACCTCCCAATCACCACCAGTGTACTTCAAGGCTCTATCCTTCATCCCTTCCTCTTTAACATTCTCACCAACACCCTCTATATATCTACACAACAAGCCTCCCTAATACAATACACAGGTAACACCACACTGATATGCACATCAGACAATCTGGTGCATCTCCAAACAATTACTCTGGATGCTTTAACAGTCATTGAAACATTTCCTTGTAACTCACAACTCATGTTCAACACCTCAAAAAAAAATTTTTTTCACCCAAATCCTCTCATGAAAAAACAAAACTTAAACTCCTGTCTCTTAGTAATGCAGCCATTGAAGTCACTTTTCATAGCAAATTATTAGGGATGATCGTAGATGATAATCTTAAATTCGACCTACTTATACAAAATTGCGTAAAAAAATCACCAAAAACTAGAGGTGCTTTATAGAGCCAAAAACTTTCTCATCACCTCAACTAAAACTACACTTGAAACTACTTACCCTGTCTCCTCATTAATTTATGTTCTGCCATCCATACTAACTTCCAGGCATCACAAAAACAAAACTTGAACAATTCTTTAATAAAGTGGCTTAATTTATAGCAAACATCTTTTTCATAACCCAACATTGTATAACACTAAAAAGCCTAAATGTGTTGGAACGACCCTATCAACTAACATATATACAGCTTCTCACCACCTATACAATTATCTAGCATCCATCTGCTTGTCCAGCACTAAATAACAATCTAAAGAACTATGTTCCCAGTCGGTCATTATGAGCCAATGACCAAAATGCCTTGTCTGTCCACAAACCTATTAAATCTGTGGCCATGGTCCATACTTGTACCATGTTGCTAAGGAGTTCCAGACATTAGCAACATGGTCTGTACTTGTACCATGTTGCTAAGACCTGGAACTCCTTACATGTATCCACCAGGTCAATAGCCTCCCTCCCTCCCAACCTTTAAAATCATTCTGAAATACTTCTTTGCCAAAATCTGTCTCTGTTCTTACTCAGCCCCAGGATAAACTATATCCCTAAATATGAAAAAGTATCTATTCATACCTTACACATCCTTACTCCCACTTCTTCACTCACTTCCTGACTTCTATCAATTTCTCTCCCCAACTATTTAAATATGCCATAACTCTGTTTTTTTCTCATTTCATATTGCAGTTCCTGTATGTATTATATACTAACTTACCTTTAACTTCTAAAAACTGGCTAAAATGTTAAATTGTAGCTTTTTTTAACCAGTATTGTCCCATTATGTCTAATTTGGTATATTTATTTAAACTGTAGATGTTTTTGTATTATTTTGTATTATTTTGGAAGCTTGTAAAATGATTGTTTTCAAAATAGTTTTGTAATACTTTGGAGCATGTTTCTCCCTTGGTCTCCTCTGAAAATGGACACTTATCCAGTCAGACTTTCATTCTAATCACATGTCAATAAATGGATAAATAGATTTAATTAGTATGGAACCTGTATTTAATACTACTATGTTATGTAAGATGCAACACTTATAGCATTACTGCACTAGTGCATTACAAAGAAATTGTGCTGCAGACAACATGCAAGCTGGGGAAGAGGACCAACAAAAGGGCAGTTAGAATATAATGTTGGGACCGAAGCCACAAATAAGCAGATTGGATAATACAGTACAGTGTGTTAATGTGAATAAAAACACAGTGCTGACACAGATGTCACAAATTATGTAGGCTTAAAATATGGTATATTCAGTAGTGGTTCAACAATGCAGACATTGGGGCCAAACAAACAGGCTTAAAAACAATACATTACAATATATTAATACTCATAAGAGCACAGTGCTGGAAGGGAGGCCACAAGTAAGGTAGGGTTAAGAGACAGTACTGTATACCAGAGTGCTTTAACAATACAGGCACTGATAAAACAAGCAGGCTAGGAATGCACAGTAAACAAAATGGAAATATGGTATGCCAAATTATATATAAAGGGGAATAACATAACTAAAGATTAATGTGCTGTCACAGATGTCTCATTTAAAGCAGAATAATATAGTAATGAAGACAAGAACTGCACAGTATACCATGCTTGGGTAACTCAGAACAGTACAGTAATGCAAGCATACAGTTCAGTAATGCAGTTCTACTATTTGATATGCACAATGCATGATACTAATGCAGTGACACTGCCATTCTGGATACCTCAAATAAAGCAACACACAGTGAAGTACAGTGCAGAGTGATACAATACAGTACACAATATCAGAACAAGAGTAGACACTATGGTATAGGAAAGATAAAGCAGACACAGGAGTACAGGAGATGTAAGGCAGTATCTAAGATGCACATTACAGTATTCTAATGATAAATAATGCAGACATAGGATTACAGCAGTAAGGCAGTACTTAAGGTACACAGTATAGTATACTAATGCCAAATAATGCGGACATTGGATTACTGCAGTAAGGCAGTACCTCAGACACAGTAGAGTGTAGTAATGACAAAGTAAAATAGACTTAGGACTATAGCAGGGTTAACATGCATGGTACAGTATATTAATGCTAAATTAAAACAGACTTAGAAACAGAGAGTGCTTAATGTGCTACTTTTTGAATAGAGGAAAAAAAAAATCTAGCCAAGGGATTTTAGCTATAAATTTCAAAAATAACTTTTCCAAAGTACCTCATTCTCTATCTTTCTCTCTCGGAGGCAGTATGACTCTACAATGTTTATTAGGCATGAGCTTGAGTGAGGTCATAAATGACTTACAGTACCATTTCAGATCAGACACTCACAAAGTGTAATGCAAATTATGCTTCTGATGTTTTCCTTTAAATCATAAGAACATCAAGACACATACACTGACTTTACAGCATTTACCTAATTAACATTTTGTACTTTCTGGTACAAACTGTCCATATTTTCTCATGCTTAATAAATCAATTTGCTTCTTTTTTTCAGATTAGCGTATGTTGATTTTGCTGAAGATCTGGCTTCCAAACTTTTACAGTGCTTCCCGAAAAACAGACTGTCAGCCCAGGCAGCTCTGAGCCATGACTTCTTCAGTGATCTTCCCCCTCGGCTCTGGGAGCTAAGTGACAGTAAGTATATGACTTCATTTAAAACTGCCGCTCATACTCCAGTAAACTGACAATCTTTGTGAGATTCCTGGGCAATATTTTATTTACTTATTTGCTTAGTTTTACTGTTAACAACATCAGTATTATTATTATCTGAAAGAAATAGAATTTCATATCCACAACATTTCATTCTGAGGGAATAAAGCTTCATCTCCATTGCTTTTGTTTTTACTTCTTGTTTTGCACAAGAATTCTAATACAGGGGTACCTCTCAGAAGTTCACAAACTAGTAGTTCTTTTTGTGATATCTACAAGTAAAAAAATGCCAAAATTTAGATAGAATGGACTGGTCACCACAACCCAATTTTGCATTAATGTTAATACATTGCAGTGAAACAAATACAAATTGCACATCATTTAAACAGTACTGCTTCATTTCATTAATCTTGCAAATGTTGTTGTTGTTGTATCTTTTGGCTTTTCCTGGTTAGGGGTCACCACAGCGGAACTCCGGTCCGCTAATGATTGGCAGTAGATTTTTACGTACCAACTTGCCAGGTCTGACGCACAACCTTCAACGAAGGTACACCCATTCACGCATGTCTCCACACAGAAGACGCTTTAGCTAAGAATCGAACAAGACAACGTCTTACTGTGAGGCGACAACGCTACTGCAAATGTTATAAGTCTAGCAAGTTATCCTATTTTGTGTTTAAAATTAACCTGTCCCATTGGAGTTTAAACTCATCTAGCCCTTTCCAAGATATATATGTATTACTCTAGTGATAATTACTAGATCAAAACATAGATTTTGTAGGGGACCCCCACTTTGGGATAAAGCATTTATGAGCTTCCTCTGTCCATTAGAAGTACAGGGAAAGTCTTAGGGTAAATTTCCTATTTCCCATCATTGGATCCACATTGTTTGAATGTGGCCAGGGATAAGGTTCATAGGAGGTTACTAGGCTAATGGCTCTTGGGCCTTTACAAGCCTAGCTTTGTAGTAACCCAAGTACCCTTATTGACCATATTTAGATGGTTGTTGTTAGCAGAGTGATTCTGTGATCAGCACCAACTGCCCCTGTCCATGAGGGACGTAGGTGCCTCCCCTAGGGTAAATTTATGGTCACCAATCCAGTTGTCAAGGTTATGCTTGAATAAGGTCATTGAGGAGCTCTGCTTCACATGGAGTGGAAGCTTATTCCAATGAAGTGCCAATCACTAGGAGATATATCTGTCTCTCCAGCATGTTCTTTTAATGTCACAGGCTATGTTGAGATCCCTGGAGCGGGTTACTCTTGTCCCATTTGATTTGCAGATGTGCAGCATTTCCATTAGGGCAGGTCTGAGACTGCTCTGTAGGCCAGGAACAGGCTGCTTGTCAGCAGCCTGTACAATACAGAGTACAGTGACAGGGCTTTCAGTCTTTCCATATATGTCATGTTTTGAAGGGCCTGGATTCTCTTGGTTAGAAACCTCTGTGGTCTCTCCAGTTGCTGCAGGTGTCTGGTGAGGTACATACAGAAGGGAGGATTGTACTCCATTAGTGGTCTGATAAGGGTCAAGTACAATGGAGTTATAACCTCCTTAGTCTTGGATGTGATGCCCTTATTTATGAGATGCCCAGTGTAGAACACTTTTCTTATCACTACAGACACTTGTGATTAAAGTTTAGATTGCTATCAACCTGTGTTTCCAAGTCTCACACCAATGAGTCTGAGCTTAGAGGGGTGCTCTCTCTATCATAATTAGCAGGGGATACTTCTTTGCCAAAGTGGATAATGAGACATTTTTTTGTATTAAGTTTCAGTCCATGAGTTTGGTACCAATCATTTGTCTGTGTCAGCCCTTTCTGTAATATGTTAACATCATTGGGGGACTCCATGACTGCACCCAGTTTACAGTCATCTGCAGACTTGGTAAGCCACCGGCCATCTACCTTTGACTGGACATCAGAGGAATAGATTCCAAACAGTAGAGGGCCCAGCACAGATCCTTGTGGTATCCCACTGGTAACTGTTCTACTGGTGGAGGTGGACTCCCCAACTTTGACAATGTGAGTTCTGTCAGTGAGCCAGTTTGCTACCCATCTAGTAATGTATGGGTTAATCCTCAGCTGGGAGAGTTTCTATATAATAATTGAATGGGTATTGCCGTTTTTGCTGTCATCCAGGATTTGGTTACATTCTCAAAGAATTCCACTAGGTTTAATAAGCAACATCTACCCTTGACAAAACCAAACTGGGTTGGGTCAAGGGTTTAAAGGTTGCTTATGTCCTTGTGGAAAAGGTCCATGATGATTCTTTCGATGACTTTGCAGATAAGACTGGTTAGGCTTATGGGTTGATAGTTCCCAGGGTCATTTGATGGTCAGTTGAAGGACTCCCTTTGTGCAAGGGGATTACTGTTGCTCTTCTCCACTCTGCCAGGACAAAGCCAGTAAAGAGACTGCTGAGTGGTTCTGCTAGGTCTTGTTCTAGATTGTTTAAGCAGCCTGGGATGTTTTCTGGTCCCACAGAGGTCATGTTTTGGCCTTGGAGAGTGCTTGTATGACCTGTTCTTTGGAGGTACTCAGTAGAGGACTTGTGTCAAGAATGCTTTGGGGTATGCTTGGTGGGGCAGGAGAGTGAAGTTATTGCCAAATCTGTTGTCTAGCAGGCTGGCAATTTCCTAAGGTTTAGCTTGAGTGGTACCATCTACTATGAGCTCAGAAAACAGCTGGGCATTCCCTTTTAGGTTTCAAATGTAGATAGAGTATGCCTTATGATTTGTCTGTAGAGATGCTAATTTAGACTTGTAGCTAGCCTTAGAGCACTTAAAAAGTTATCTGATTTGCATGTTAAAGCTGTGTAGGGTATTCTTCCCTCCTGTTCTTAGATATCATTTTCTTTCGTTGTATAGCTTATTTATACTTACAGTCTACCAGGGTGGCTTGCTTTTTCGTGAAGATCTGGTTTTGTTCCTGTTGGGTACAGCTGAGTCAATGCTTTTGTTTAAGTGGCTGTATAGGACATTTGTGTATTTCTCTGCATAGGAGTCATTGCTGGCTATGTTGACAGGGGCTTTGGAACTTTTCATACCATCGCTTAGTAGACAGTAGTTTGCTTTGGAGAAATGTTTCAGTTTCTTTACATCTGTGGGAGTGTCAGGTTTGATCTTTACTTCAAACAAAACAGATTTATGGTCCGACCTTACCAGGGAGGGCAGCACAGTAGTGCAGTTACCCCCCCCCCCCCATGTTGGTGAGCACTATGTCCAGGACATTTGGGTCCCTTGTGGGGGGGGGGGGTGCAGACCAAAACTTCCAGGGCATTTAAGTTAACAAAGTCCAGGAACCTTGTAACAATCATGTTTGTGCTCATGTAAGTCATCCAAATGATGGAAGAATAGTAGAAATCTCCCATGACCAAGGTGTTGGGCTGTATACTGAGTGACTCTAGCAAGTCCATGTAGGCGGTGTGCTTTTCGTGGTTCATGGTAGGGGACCTGTAGCTAGCAACGATGTGGTAGAATATTTTGTGTATAGTTAATTGGACCTAGAGTAGTTCAAGACAGTTGTACTGTTTCACAAGTCTCAAGGTGTATTTGGATTTAATAAAGATGGATGCGCCTCCACCTCTGGTTCTTTCATGCTTGTTTTGGGGTCTGAATGTGTGAAATGCATTGTAGCCTCTAACCAAGTTTCAGTGACTGCACAAACATCAGCATCTTCCTAGATGAGAAGTGCTTCCAGGGAGTGTAGTTTACTGTTTAAGCTCCTAGCATTAAGCAGCATGACCCTGAGTCATAGTCTTAGTGGTCTTTAGTAGATTTCTTTACATCAGAAGTTTTGTTTTTGGACATTGCTTAAAAAAGGGACTATGAGGAAGCAAGTGTCTTTGCCAGTATCTGAAAGCCTTGAAGAGAAATGTGAAGGCCATCTCAGGCAAAGCAGTGTAGACTGTCGACCATGTCTTCCCAGGCAGAAAGATACCGGATCTCCCAGGAGTGACACCAGAAGCTAAGCCAATTATTGAAATCAATAATTTTTTGTCTGTATTGTGGCATCATCCTAGGTGAAGGTAGAATGCTGCTTAGGGCTAGGAACATACCTTCCCGGGGGAAACAATCTGAGAATTCAGTCATGTCTATCTTCCTATAGTCTAGAGAGGTGCAACTCAAGTCAGTCACACCAACATGTACTCTGACAGAGTCATAACGGTTCTTGTTGCTGAGCGACTTGAGTGTGTGTGATTTGGCAGATTCTGGCATCTGACAGGCAGCTGACCATGACCTTCAACTTGTTCAACCTGATGAGGGGGACATATGTGAGTCTCACTATTGACTCACTCACCTATGACCAGAACATTAGTTTTTGAGTTATTTTGCCTTAGGGGCTTAATTACTGAGACACTGATAAGTTTGGTGTTATGTGTAGTGGTGGATTCTGTTCATGTACCAGTATGTACATGTTGTTTGTGCTTGGGAGGTCTCTGGTCTTTTGGCAGGCTCTTATTGAGTACCTCACCATATGTGGGTTTATGTGTCTTGACCTTATCTTGTGTGACAGGGGAATTGTGTGTGCTGACAACTTGTATGTCTTGCATATTGTTATGGGATAGGACTTCTTCTAATTTCGTGGTGTAGTTACATCTCTCAAATGCTGTGTTTGTTTGCATTAGGATTGCAAGTGGCTGTCAGTATAGATGATGCAATCACTATATTGCCTCAAGATGCCCATGTCAATCAGGTTGGCTGAAGAAATGGTGGGAAACCATTCATTATTGTAGTAACTAGTGGGGATGGGCTAGATAAATCAGGGTTTGCTTGTGAGACTAACAAAGGCAGCTGTTCTGTGGAGGACTAAGCGTGGAAGACTGGGCAATGCCTCAGAATGTGCAACTGAGTTGCTCGCTAGGTAGCAGTGTACAACTGCATTGCACACAGAGAGGCAGTGGAGCTAAGGAGGGTTCTCTGTCAGATAGATATTAAGGGAAAATTGTATTTCTAACTGTTTGCATCAGTACATGGCAGTGTTAAACCCGCAGTTCGGTGCGCAACTACATACAAACGTGGGGCTTAAACACAAGTGAATTTAAAGTTTTTTCACAAATTAACCAATAGGAATGCCAAAAACATAGCCTTTTTCCAGCAATCCCCAACTCAGATGCATCCTGGACTACACACTTCTGCCACAAGTGTGCAGGAGGGCCGTCTTAATGTAGGATGGCTGTTTTTAGTGCTCAAGTAATACCAGCAAATCTGAATGTAGCCTATGATATGAAATATACAAGGACTAGAAATCCAAAGTACAGAAAAAACACTCACAGCAGTAAAAACAGCAAAAATGAAGCAGCAGTTAAGCAAAATGCAATTTAAAAAAGTGAAACACAAGCTTAAAATATAACTATGTATTGCTGAGCACAGTAGATACCTTGGATTTAGTTCAGATTCATTTTGTTATACATAGATGACGAGTCTTTTCCAGAGCAGTAGGATCCTCTGTGAGATATACCTGTTCTTCCAAACATTCTGTTAATTTTGCAGAAGAGGATTGGGTCCCTGGATCAAGTATTTTTGATATCATTTGATTTACAGGTGAGAAGTCCATCAGTAATGGGCCGAGGATGTCTTGTATGCTAGACACAGTTCAGCTCTTAGCAGTCTGTAAGAGGCCCAATACAGTGATAGGGCTTTGAAGCAGTCCATGTGGGAAATACTGTTTTGGTCTTCCTTTTTGTAAGGTATCTCTGCAGGCATTCCATTTGTTGCATATGCCTGGACAGGTATTTGCCAAAAGGTGCCTTATACTCAATATTTGACTGAATGAGGGCTCATTAAAGGTGGACAACAACATCCTTGGATCTAGAAGAAATCTCTTTATGAGCATCTCAATATATATAGGAATTGCTTATCCCTGTAGGCACATGCCAGTCAAAAGTTAGGTCACTGTCCATATAAGTTCCCAAATTTTGAACTAGTGGATGAAATTCCAAACACTGGGTGTGTTGTCAGTGTGATAGTTCTTCAGAGGAGTCAGATTTTCAAAGAAGACATTAATGCATTTTAATTTAACTTTAGTGCCTGAGTCTAGCACCAGCTATTTCTTTGGGACAAACCTCCCTGTAGGATGGCCGAGACTTTTGGTAATTTTATCACTGCTTGTAGCTTATAGTCATCTGCAAACAGAGTTTAGTCCTTTAGAAGAAGAAGAAGCTAAACAGAAGTCCCAGCTTTTTGTGGAGGTAGGTTCCCCTATTTTGATCTCCTATGTCCTATCTGTAAGTTAGTTGGCAGACTGTTGGGGGATGAGGGATTAATCCCTAGTTTGTTAAGCTTTCTGCTAAGCCTAAATGCTGGATTGTGTCATACACCTTGACCAGGTTGGGGTAGGTTGTGTGTACCATATTACCTTTGTCCATTGCTTTGGTGACCTTTCCAAAAAGTCCAACAGTTTGAGGACCATGACCTGCCTTTGACAAATCTAAACTGAGATGTGTCCAAAGTTTGGATGTTCTCTGTGCCCCTACTCCTTGATTTCCTGAGAATTCTTTCCATATGAAGCTGGTCAGACATATGGGTCTGCAACTTCCTGAGTCCATGGAAGGTCCTCCCGTATGAAGAGCAATAACTGTTGCTTTTCTTCATTCACTTAGTAGAAAACCCATATGAGGCTAAGGTTGAACAGTGTTGTTATGGTTAAGGACAAACTGTGCTTCGTGCTGTTCAAGATACCTCCTGGGATATTGATGCAGATTTTTTTTTGCTTTTAATAGTACTTTCAGAACTTGATCTTGTGTGATAGCTGGTGGTGAGTTGGTTTGAGATATTTCGTATGAGCTAGAGGGAGAAGGTTAAAGTTTGGGCTGAATTTGTCAGCCAGTAAATTAGCTTTTTCAGATTTACTGCAGGTGATACTGCTTACAGTCAGCTCAGCACATTGCTACATTCTGCTCCTGACATTACAAACATAACAAAAGAAAGTCTTGTAATTATCATTTAGTGGCTATATTTACCTCAAAGTTATATTTGGTAGATTTAATTAAGTTCCACCAGGAAGATTTGTTTTGGTGGTATTCCCTTCACTTGTTTCTGCCGAATGCAGATGCATCTGTGCAGTTGTTTACATGCTGGTATAGTTTGGTGGTGAATGTTTGCACATATTTAGTAGTGTTAATTGGGTCTCCTGGGGGTATCATTTACAAGTAGTTAGTTTTTTTGGAAAAATGTTTAAAGGTACCATGGGTGTAAGTGGTCCCTGGATTCAATGTTATTTCGAAGGAGATGGCTTTATGGTCAGACTAAACAAGTGATAAGTATACACAAGGGATGTTGCAAGATGCCTCCATATTAGTAAGGGCAAGGTCTAAGATGTTATTCCCTTACTGGATATTCTTGACTAGTTGCTCCAGGGCATTTGGACTGACAACTGACAATATCCAGGAATCTCTGTAATTGTAAACAAGTGGTGGTATGGGGGTTCCCAATCTGTAGCTGGGTGAAATTCCTCTAGATGTGGCATTGTGGCTTTATTGAGTCATAGAGGATGTTCTATAGCTCGCCAATATGTGGTAAGTGACATTTTTGATGGTGATATTGACATGAAGAACCTGTAGTGCACCATGCTGCTATTTTTGATGTGAGTCCCTTCTGAATGAAGATAGAGACACCTCCACATTTTCCACCTCCTTGCACAACCAGATTGCTCTGTACTGTTTTTAAACCATATCTCAGTAAACTACACAGATGTCTGCTTTCTCCAGGGTGAGGAGGGCATGTAGGGAGTAGATTTTCTTGTTTATGCTCCTACCATTGATTAGGAATACCTTCAAACTTTCCTTTGCTTGTTTCATTATATTGGTAGGTATATCTGGTTGGTATTTTGAAAAAAAGGCACCATGAGAGTGGATAATGTCTTTGCCAACCTTTGAAAGCCTAGAGAGGAAAGATGCAGGTCATAGGTTCATAGGTTCATAGGTGGGTACTAGGCTATTGGCCCGAGGGTCTATACAAGCCTAGCCAAAAATGTACCCTGGCTTTCGCCACCCAAGAAAATTATTTTCCTGTGCCCCTGTCAAGCAGAACCACAGAAGTGATCCCCGGGGTGAATTTCCTATTACCCATCCAATCATCAAGATTTTTTTTGAAGAGTGTTAATGAGGAGCTCTGTTTGAGATAGATAGGTAGTCTGTTCCAGAGTATGGGAAGTCTCTGGGACAGGAATCTATCCATCCAGCATGTTCTGTTTATTGTGGTGACAAGGTTTAGGTCCCTAGAGCGTGTAGCTCAGAGGAATTGGGATTTCTTTAAGTGGAGCATGTTCAACAGCTCTGGGTTTGACATAGCTTTGTATGTTAGGCAGAGATCGCCTCTGAGTAGGCGATATGCGACGGAGTAAAGCTGGAGTTTTTTGAAACGGTCTGCGTAAGGCATCTGTTTGAGGCCAGTAATCCTCTTTGTGAGGTATTTTTGCAGCCTTTCCAGTTGTTGTAGATGTCTTGTGATGTACATACCAAAAGGGGCGTTGTACTCTATAATGGGTCTGAGTGATGAGTAGAGGGGAACAATGACCTCTTTTTTTCTGGATGAGAAACCTTTTGTGATGAGGTGTGCCACGTAGAAGGATTTCCTGACCACTTTGGCAATGTGATTATCAAACGAGAGACTACTGTCCACCTATGTCCCAAGGTCTCTAATCATACTTTTGGTGTTACGTAGACTACCACCTATGTGGTAGTTCATGGGTACAGAATTTTTACCAAAGGGGATGACAATGCACTTTTTGGCATTGAGCTTGAGACCATGTCTTTGACACAAGGCATCTGTCTCAGTGAGGCCCTTTTGTAGGATGTCCACACCATTAGGAGTTTGAATTATGGCTCCTAGTTTGCAGTCTTCTGCGAATTTAGTTAGCCAAAGACCTTCTGTGTTAGCCTGTACTTCAGAGAAGTAGATACCAAACAGGAGAGGACCCAGGACTGAACCCTGTGGTACTCAACTTGTCACTGGTCTGAAGTCTGATTTGGAGTCTGCTACTTTCACAGTGTGGGTTCTTTCAGTAAGCCAGTTGGCAACCCATCTTGTGACATAGGGATTTATACCTAGTTTAGTGAGTTTATCTATAATTCCAGAGTGGGTGATGGTGTCGAATGCCTTGGCGAGATCTAGATAAGCTGTGTGAACCACCTTACCCTCATCCATGGCCTTGGTGACTACTTCAAAGAAGTCTATCAGGTTTAGGAGACATGATCTGCCTTTTACAAACCCAAACTGTGTGGGGTCCAGGGTTTGGAGATCTCCAATGTCTTTGTTTATGAGTTCCATGACGATACGTTCCATGGCCTTGCAGATGAGGCTTGTCAGGCTAATGGGGCAGTAGTTCTCAGGGTCTGTTGTGGCCCCCCCCCTTTGTGGAGTGGGATAACTGTCACAGTGCACCATTCAATGGGCACAAAGCCTGAGGTGAGGCTATGATTGAACATGGTACTTAGGTGGGGTGCCAGTTCATTCTGTAATTCATGTAGAAGGCAGCCTGGGATGTTGTCAGGTCCCATGGATGCTGTGTTCTTGGCTTTGGAGAGTGAAGTTTTTACCTGTGCAGCCATGATTACAGGAACTTTGCATTCTTCCAGTATAAAGATGGGCCCTTTAGGGGGTGAAAGGGGGGTAAAGTTAGCACTGAACCTGCCAGGATGTTGGCAATATCAGTTGGTTCTGTATATTTAGTGTCATTGTGCCGTAACTCAGAGCAGATCTGAGTAGAGCCATTGAGATTTTTAACATAGCTATAGAATGCTTTGTGGTTGTCTTTAAAATCAGTGGCAGTTTTGTTTTCATAACTAGCTTTGGAGGATTTTATGAGGGATTTCAGCTTCTTACTGAGGCTGACCAGGGAGTTCCTCCAATCGTGGGATTTTACTCTTTTTTGCAACAGTTTCTTTCTTCTGTTGTAGAGTTTGTTTATGGCAGAAGACCACCAGATTGGCTTCCTTTTTTTGGAGGATAGCATCTTGGTTCTGTTAGGGATAGCACGATCCATGCACTCGTGTAAGTGCTTATAAAGTGCATTTGTGTAGGATTCAGCAGTTGTACCTCTATTGTCCATCTGCATGGGTGTCATGAAGTTTGCCACCTCTGTCTTAAGAAGTGTGAAGTTGTCTTTGGAGACATTTTTTACGGTTGTTTTCCTAATGGGGGTGGGAGCGGGATGTGGATGTCTAGGGTGATTAGCTTGTGGTCGGATCTGACCAACGAGGAGCTGACCTCTGGTGTGGAACACCAGTCACCCATGTTGGTGATGACCAGGTCTAGGATATTGCTGCCTCTGGTGGGGGTGTGGATAAGTTGATCCAAAGCATTGGAATTGATGATTTCCAGAAAACGTTGAGCAAAAGAGTTGGTACATGAGTATTTTTCCCAGTTAATGGTAGGGTAGTTGAAATCACCCATTATTAGAGTGTTGGGTTGTACCTTAATATTTTCCAGTGTATCAAGAAAAGAGGAGTGAGAATCCTGGGGCATGGTGGGGGGTCTGTAGCAAGCTACAATCTGGATTGCGGTTTTGCCCAGAGTTAGTTGAACTTGGATAATCTCGGATGCATTATGCTGAGCAACTAGCTTGGAGGTGTGGATGTCCTTAATGAATATGGACACGCCTCCATCTTTAGTGTTTCAGTCCGGATTTGGTGGCCGAAAGGTGTGGTATGAATTATAGCCTGGTAATGCAGGGGTGCTCTCTGGAGCTTTGAACCAGGTCTCTGTCACTGCACAGATGTAAGTGTTCTCCATTTTAAGGAGTGCCTCGAGTGATTGCATTTTGAGGTTTAGACTTCTAGCATTGAGTAGCATTACCCTCAGATTTTGCTTGCTTGTACCTGTTACGGTGGTGAATTTGTCATTTGAACCTTGCCTAAAAAAGGCACTATAGGGGTGGCAAGAGCCTTTGCCAGTATCTGGAATCCCAAGGGCGACAGGTGCAGGCCATCTCTGGAAAAGCAGCGTGGTCTGTCGATCATGTCATCCCAGGCAGACAGATACTGGATTCCCTTAGAATGACATCAGAAGCTTAGCCAATTGTTAAAGTCAATCATTTTGTCCTTGTACTGTGGTGTCATTCTGGGTGATGGCAGGATGCTACTCAGGGCTAGGGTCATACAAGCCTGGGCTATAGGATCAGAGAGCTCTTCCATGTCTCTCTTCATGTAGTCCAGGGAGGTACATATCAGGTCATTCACACCAACATGGACAATGACAGAGTCATATTTGTACTTGCTGTGGAGTGACCTGAGTGCGTGCATTATGTGGCAGATCCTGGCACCTGACAGGCAGCTGACAGTAACTTTTTCCTTCTTTAGCCTGGTGAATGGAACATCAGTGTGCCTGACTATAGAGTCACCTATAACTAGAGTGTTGGGTACGTTATGCCTTATGGGCTGTAGTTGAGTGGCACACTGAGTATGTGGACTATGTGTCATTTGGGTTGTGTTGGGAGGTGGAGGTTGCTTGCATTTCTGCTTTGGAGGTCTCTCTTGCTTGGGCAGATTAGTACAGAGAGCCTCCGCGAATGTAGGTATGTGTTTTGTGGTTCTGTGTGTGTTTTGGTGGTGTAGGTTTTGAGGGACTATGTGATGAGTGTGGTGCGGTGCAAGTGTTTACCTTCTCCTCTTGACTGCCTAGGCCTGTCTTTGGTAAAGAGAGCTTTGCTTCCAGTTTGGCTATATAAGTACATCTCTCACAGGTTGTAGTGCTGGGTGGTAGGAGGAGAGGGTTGTCTGTGTACATGAGGCAATTGCTGCATTGTCTCAAGATGCCCAGATTCATCAGGTAGACAGGAGAAAACACCAGGAGCTGACCTTTAGACATGCCTGAATAGGTGCTTATTTATTAAGTACTAAAAACTGTTTTCCTCTAGACAAGTGAGGAAAGTTGAGTGCTGTAGTAATTTGTAACTTATTTAGTGCTTACAATGAGTTCTGAACAAGTGCTGAGATCAAAGAAACAGATGAGTGCTAAAACTAAAAAGCTGGCTAGTTGCAAGGGAAATTTTGAAAAACAGACTTTATGGTGCCAGGAATAGTTTAACCCCAGTTAAGTGTGTGTGTGTGTTGGTGGGGGGGGGGGGTTAGGAGCTCACAAACAGTCCTGGACACTGCAAATCCGTATCTGACCTGCCACAGGAAAGGGGGGAAGCAAGCTTAGAATTTTTTTTTCCAGTAAAGTGGAAATGGAGAAAGCTGGAACAGAAGTTAATTCAACGTTAAGAATCTGAGTGGGTTGGCCTTCACAAATGTTCTCTATTAGATTGAGTGAACTAATGACACTAGACTGGGAGGAGTGTCACAGATCAAATATACAGTATGGGCAGGCAACTGCAAAGCCACCAAGTATAAAAACACACAACACGTAGGTGAGTGGGAAAAAATTACAGTTCCTAGCTGTAGCCGCTAAATGAAAGTTTTAAACAGATCAAGGAGTAGACTAGAGAATGCTTTTAACAAACAAAAATGCACATAAAGGTTCTGATAGAGCAATCACAAACAGAAAATACAACTCTCAGTATGAAAAAGCAGTTTACAGTTAAGTAATGTTAAAACAGTTTAAAACTGTACATAAATGCAGTGAAACAATAAAAAAAAATCTTTATAACAGTGCAAAAATATAGTAGATCAACTGTATAGCACAATTATAAGCATTTCAGAAGTGCAATTCAGTGAAATAAGTGTAAGAAATAACTTAGCCTGCTCTTGGAATCTTAAGGTCCCTGAAGAAGCAGCATATGGTCTGTCAATTGTGTTCCCCCAGGCTGATAAATCTTGGTTCCACTTTGAATGGCACCAAAAACGAAGTCAATTATTTTCATATGGTAGCATCTTCCATTTAGAAGGTATAATGCTGCTCAATCCTAGGCTCATACCCATCGGAAACAAATAGTCTGATAGCTCTATCATGTCTCTCTTCATATAGTCAAGGAAGTGCATCTCAAGTCATCGACATTCTCATGTACTATGACAGAGTAATACTGGTACTTGTTGTTCAAGGACCTGAGTTCATGTGTGGTGACTGCAAATTGGGAGCTATCAGAGATTCCTCTCATGATCTAAAAATCTTATAAATGGGTTTAACACAGACAAATGACTGCCAAAGTCACAGATTAAAATGGAATGCCAAGAAATGTGTTGTAGTGCTTTTTGGGTAACCGCCACCCAAGCTAATTACTCCATCAGTAAGACACCCCTAATAGCTGACCTGGTACTCATGGGTCTGAGAACATATGTAGACAGGAATCTGGCCTTTGACTAACATGCCCCCTTCAGCATGTACCTGACTAGAAATATGCAACCGTTGAAATACCCACAAATGATCCATACCAGGATAATCCATGGTATAAACACATTGTCATATATGGAGCGCCTTAAAGCCTTATCTCTATACTCTGTCTCCTACAGGTTACTGAGAGGCAGTCAATGCCTGTATCCAACTTTGGTGGACACAAAACAAACAGCATCAAAACCACTAGATTCAAGGATTTAAATTTAGCTTGTGACATAAATTAGACATGTTGGTGAGACAGATATCTGTCACACAGGATCCCCATGCTGTGGAATAGGCTCCCCATCCATGTGAAGCAGAGTCCATCCCTAACCCTATTTAAATGTAACCTTGACCAATGGATGGAAAATTGGAAATTATCTCCAGGTCTGGGCCCTATGTCTCTGATAGACAGAGGCAGATAGTAATGCCCAAACTAACATACCACCCACATGACCTCTAGAAACTTCCTAACATATCTCCTCCTAATAAATGTCCATGATACACAGGGGCACAATTGGGTTGGATTGCATGTATGTTAAATTATGAATTTCAACTGCAAGAAATAAAAAAAGTAGCTTATCTGTGGCGTGAATTGCTCTGGATACAGTGAAATCTCTTTCTGATCTCTGGTGAAGATGCCAAGATTTGCTGATATCTGGAAAAATGAGTATGTCTAATATGCCTAATTTATACTATCAGAAAACAACCTGAAATGTAACTCTTGTGCTCTCTGACTAACAAATGACTGCACTTTGAGCTTTATTATTGTGTTTACCTACTCAGGAGTCACCAGACAGGCACTTTCTGCCACAAGGTGGATACACAGGTCCTCTTAATGTAAAGGCAGCAGAAAAAAAGCAAAAAACTCTCAAGTGCAATGCAATAACAAATACAACTATTCCCTGGCTAGATCACCCTCCTGCAAGGTAGTCTGACAGTTCAACAGCACACAGTGAAATAAGAGCATTTTTTCAGAAACAAGTGAAATGCCTAGAAAATGCAATCCAAAAAGTGTGTTATTTTAAATTGAGAAGTGCCAATGCAAGAATTTGAAAATCAGCAGCTTATATGTAACCTGGAATGCTCTGGATACAGTGGAAACTTTTTCCAATTTCTGTTGAGGACACCAAGCTTTGCTGAACTCTGGAAAAGTAACTGAGCTAAGCTTCCAACAGAGTTCCACAGGATGACATTGAATCAAGACTGTCTGTATATCACAGCTTTTCCCAAAAAGTGCATTTACTGGGTTCCCAACCAAGACAACTAAAAGCCTATAATATTAATACACGCCTGGGCTCCAAGCTATTTCCTGATCATGATTTTAGAACTCCCACAGGAATTATATTAGGCCCCTTAAACATTATCAGTAAAATGTAACCCTGCTTCAATCTTGAATGCATTTGTATTTCTTAATTGGAGTACAGTAGTTATCCAAGTGGCTCTTTTTCAGACTCAGATTTAAAGCACTTTCTGATTGAGGGACTTTTTCAGAGCCACACAGTTAGGCAAACTGAAGTAATCACACCTTATACCCCAGGATGCATCTTATTAATAGAAACTTGATTTAGTCTTCTGCACTAACTGGCAGAGTCTGTTGAAACCCCCAAATTTCTGGGTTCCTATCACGTCGTCGAACATTTAGATTGTTGAGCAGCTTAACATTGACACCTAAATGTCGAACGCTGAAAACAACGAACGGCCAATAATGCAAATTTTTTTCTCAGGGAAAAAAATTCACTTGGCTGTCATCGGGGATTTGCCTTTTTTCCCCGATGTAGAGCAATATTGGAGTAGGTTAGGTGGTGTATAGGGTGCACAGCCCCCCATGTCAGGGGATGGGGGGGCCGAAGGCCCCCTCTTGGTTAGGGTTTTAAAGGTTTTTTTTTTTGGCCAAGCCATTTGTTCACAGGGAGAAAATTTGCATAATTGGCCGTTCGCAGTTTACAATGTTTGACATTTAGCTCTCGATGTTTAGGCGTTCGACAATCTAAATGTTCAGCGTTGTAATATAGATACAAATTTCTTAGTATAACTGAGTCTCTCAAGCTACATTCAAGATAATTTTACTGTCTTTTTTATCTTAGTATCATTCCTCCCTGGAAGCAAAATTAGAGACTTCTCAGCTAGGCTAAAGTGATTAAGTTGATTGTAATACAGTCACTGTTCACAATGAAGTGAACAGTGCTACCTCTTTGATAGACAACAGAATTTGGTGGGATTATCAAATGTCCAAGCTAGCATTAGAAAAACACATGCACTTAAAATCATTTTATCTCCTCATATGTCATGTGAATACTACAATATTACAATTAATGTCATAACAAAATGTTGATATTCAGTCAATGATTAAGGCCACGCTCAAACTCTAAAAGTTGCATCTAATGCAAGAGGTTTAAGGAATCACACTTTTTAAAGTGTAGCCTTGCTAGATTTTTCTTTTGGTTTTTACTGATTGTTTTTCTGTGTGACCTTTTTATTCATGGTTTTAGTTTGTTGGTTGGGATATTTTGCAGACACCCTAATGGTTATGGATGGCAGGTAGGTAGGACAATTCTGTGTTTCTAAAGGCTAGCCAAATGCTTCTGCTGTGCTGATGATGCCATAAGAAGCCTGAAAAATGCATGTCCACAGCTAGTGGGGTTTGCTTTATTGGCCTGAATTTGTCCATATACAGACTTAAAAAGAAAAAAAAAGTCATGGACATTAAGAATTGCCATATAGCTGAAACACGTGATGTCCTTAAAAGGTCATTTGCATATATCCCATATTGCCACTAATACAAGAGGTTTAAGGAATCACACAGTGGAAAGTCTGGCCTTACTAGATTTTTATTTTGTTTTTCACTGATTGTTTTTTTCTGTATGACCTTTTTCCTCATGGTTTTAGTTTATTGGTTGGGATACTTTGCAGACACCCCAATGGTTATGGATAGATTTTTCTTTCGGTTTTTAATCTGCAAGACAAAAGGAAACATAATACACATGATACAAAGCATTTTATCTATCTCATTACCTAACCCTTACTCACACCCTAACCTGTGAATATTTACATATTCACTATGACTGCTGTAATACAGACTTGGTCATTTTTACAGCCACCATGTTTTCATTCATACGTCAAATTTCCTGTGCATTCCTACTTACCTAGAGAACACAAAGCTAAATTCGACCATGTGACTCACACAAGTGAGCATTCACTCATTTTCTCTTTTTTATACGCACAAAACTTTTCAACCAAATGAGTTATTTAACCTTTTGAGTTGCAACTAAATATATATCTATATCTATATTGGTTTACTGAAATTAAATGAAACACCCAAATATCGATATTTACAAGGTAGACAACAAAATGTTGACTTTGTAAAGGTTGACACATTACTACGCATGTGAATGCAAAATTTTGAATTAAAAAAATATATTAAAACATCATTTTTTGCAGGGGGTAAGCTGCCTATAATCCACATACACCGTGCTGATTATTTTTACTAAGAGATTGCACAGTCTCAGGGAAAAGGCATACATAGTTAAGTATTTGGCTAGCAGGCCTTGTGGACCATTTTAAGCCAATTTCCCTTAGTGAGAATCAAATCCTGTAACACTGGTTTGAGAAGTAAGCACCTTAACCATTACACCAACCCCCACCCTATGCTGAGAATTGTGCAATCTGTCATACATGTTGACTTTCTGTCAAGTCAATTAAAGCTTGTCTACTAAACAGATGTCGACAAAAGGTAGAGCTGATGAATTTCAGGTGACCTATATATATATATATATATATATATATATATATATATATATATATATATATAGGGTCTATATTAGATCACCGAATGCTTAGGTAAGTGAACGGTGATTAATCGACCCCATATAAGCGAAAGTTTACAAAACCGAACTGTCAGAACAGTGATTTTTTTCTAAGGAAAAAAAAAAAATCGCTGTTCCAATAAAAAAAAAAAAAAAAAAAGCACATTAAAACATGACACACCCCCTGACGTGGGGGACTGTGCCCCCCACTTAATTATACCAACTCCGTGACCACACTACAATGCCGAAAATGGCAAAGTACCAAAGTGGCCGAGAGAATTCTTTCCCAGGGAAAGAATTCGCTTACATGCCGCTTCAATATTTTGCAGTTTCGGTTTTGTCAGTTTAACCAAGACGCATTCGAAAACATGCGTCTTCGGTCTGCTGATAGGAACCCTATATATATATATATATATATATATATATATATATATATATATATATATATATATGTGTAGCGAAACAAAAGTGTAGAGCCCTTTGGTATCAAAAACACCCCTCCATTTTAGAAACAGCGGACAAACTAAAAGTCCATTCCAAAAGTAAAACTCGTAAAGAAATCCAGTAGCAGGAATAAAAACAACCGGTTTATTGTATAAAAAATGTGAGTGCTTTCACGGATACACCACTCCGCTTCATCAGACATTACAAATCAATTCTGAAAACATTAAGTGTATATACAACTAACAAAAATTCATTAATCAGTCAACCCTAATCAACTCTAATAATACAATTCATTCTTAAAAGCAACAACAACTTTATACGCCCATATAGTCCTCTTACTAAAATGAATACTATACTAATATAAGTTAATTAAATTACCATCTAGTACAAATTTTAATCAATATTAAAATAAAATAGAATAAAATAAAACCAAAAATCAGGGGCAGTGTGCTACCTAAGTTTTTCAATTTAAGTATAGATTTTAAAGAAACACTGTTATTTAGACCTCTCCCCCTGTGCACACCCAGTCTGAGAATCCATTGAACTTCGGATTTCTCAGTTTCTGTGGAGATATCCCCCTGCCTCTGATTTTCATGTTGAACATGTAATATTTGAAATAAAAATACATGATTATCACCCATATTTAAAGTGTGTTTAGCTATAGCGCTAAAATCCTGGCCCGTATTGGTGCAGTATAAATGATCCCTAATCCTCTCTCGTAAAGTCCTATTAGTCTTGCCCACATAATATTTAAAACACACTTGACAGTGGGCTACATACACCACATTTCTGGTAAAACAATTGCCCATACTTTTAAGTTCCCAAAGACGACCAGTATCAGGGTGTCTAAAGAAACGTGATTCATCAATGAAAGGGCATTAAGCACAGCTACCACATTTTTTGGTGCCCATAGATGCTATATCAGTACTTCTATTATTGATTCCAAGGTTGTGATAGCACAGTTGTTGTTTTAAACATTGTTGGTTACTATATACAAATCTCGGAAAATCACCTATTAATCTTCTTGTGTTATCATCCACTAATAATATATGCCAATTCGAAATAACTGCTTCTTCAATTCTGCTTACATTGGCAGAATATGGAAAAGTAATGTTTAGAGTGTTATAAGGCTCTTTCTTTTTCTTTTGCTCAAGATTGTTAGCAAAGAAAGGTTTAGCCCTACTTGGCCTCAAAGCAATAGCCTGGGAGCATGCTATGTTGACCTCATGTTCATCATAGCCTCTAACTAAAAAACCTTGTTTCAGAGTTTCTGTCTCATCAGATAATGTTCCTTCTTCACAGCACAATCTGGATATATGCATAGCTTGCCCCTTAACTATATTGTTAAATAATCTCGAATTATGCATACTTTCCCTATGTAGAAAAGACGGTCTATAACAAGATTATCTATATAGCTTAGTTTTCCATTGATTATCTTCAAAAAATATGGTAGCATCCAAAAAATTAATGGAAGTAGGCGACAAATCATAAATAAATTTCAAACATGTATTACAAGAATAAATATATTCTAAAAATGTTATAAGGGCTGATTTGTCTCCCTTCCATACCAAAAGAAGGTAATCGACAAATCGCCTATAAAACAATACATCTGGACAACCAACTAAATACTCTTGTTCCCAAGCTACCATAACCAAGTTGGCATACGTATTAGCGCAGCTAGTACCCATTGCTATTCCTTTCCTCTGATTATAAATCTTGTCCATAAACATAAAAATATTATTTTCCAATACTAGTTCCAGTAATAGACATAGAAGATCCACTTTTGTATAGTTTATAGAATTTTCAATTAATAATTGCTTGACCATTTGCATCCCTCTATCATTAGGTATAAAGGTAAACAAGGATTCCACACCCATGGTTACCAGTATTAAACCTTGTGAGCTACTCAGTTGTGAAGTAAATTGGTACAATTCATTCAAAAGATGTTCTGTGTCCTTCAACACATACTTGTAATTAGATAAAACATTTTTTCAATTCATAGTCCAAAAATATGGATAGGGGTTCAGTCGCCCACCCTGCACCGGCCACAACAGGTCTAAATTTAGGCTGCAGAGGGTTCTTATGAATTTTGGGCAGACCATGCATTCTAGGTATCAGGGGATGTTCTGTTGTAAAATATTGAAACAATTCCTTAGTAATAATACCCATATTGAAACAATCCTGTAGACTCAAGTATACGGCTCTATGTATATCTGAAACTGTTTGAATCTGTATTAATTCATAGTCATCATCATTTAACATAGTAAACATAGTGGACACATAGTAATCAGTATCTAGTACTACTACAGGGCCCCCTTTGCCTGATGGTTGTATTGTTAAGTCATTCTTCTGGAGCTGGGCCAATGCTGTTCTCTCGCCCTTAGTTAAATTATGCTGTTATATTTTAAAATCAACTTGAGGACCATTATAAATGACATTTTCAAATGCTTTTAAGAAAACCTCTGCATGTGCAGGTAAATGCGGTGTAAAAGTACTTTTGCTTTTAAAAGAACCAACATATTCCATGTCCCGCTCACCATATGCAAGTTTCAATGTTAAATTACGTAAAAACATTCTAATGGCTAAGGCGGCATCGATACAGTCCATGTTAGCAACAGGTATAAAGTTCAAGCCTCTGTTAAGTAAGCTGTGCTCATCCACAGTTAGTATATGCCTGGAAATATTCCAGACTAAGTTCCCTGGTTCCACATCCTTTTGATTGTACGTACCTGTGATTGATTGGGCCCATCCTTCCGTTTTTGTCCTCTCTGCCCCTCTAGATCCAGGGATTTCTTTCTCCCCTGTCGAATCGGAAAAGGTACATCCGGAAAAGCCTGTGGTCGTAACTTATCAAGTTGAATTTTGTGGCGAACATCACTGTTACCGTGTAGTACTTGCTCACCACTATTCCCTTGTGGAACCATGGTTGGTATTTCCATAGGTGTGAAATAGATTGAACTAGCAGCTCGCGGAGATATCACAGGATCCTCAGCAAAGACAACATGCTCATTATTCTTGCTGCTACCTGCAGCACCGCTAACTCCTTCGCCTTCCTCAGGTCTTAGTCTCACTTCCTGTTCTGCATTCAGTGATGAAACGCAATTGGTTTCACTCATAGACCCTCCTCTTGTACCTTGCGACACATCCTGTCTATATTCACCACGATCTTTACTCTTTATATTAGATACTTCTACATCAGAAGTATTAGTTTTGGGCCACATGAACACATTTTGTTTTTCAAAATTATCAATGTCCCTGCACAGCTTCTTTTTCTTATAATCCATTACTTTGTTTTCATACCTTAACACATGGTCAGTTACATCCTGCATATATAGTTCTGATGAGTCCTCACCATTAAGACCAAACAGTTCATTCTGCTGTTCGATTAGTTTGTTTCTAAGTTCAAGTTCATGAGCGTGGAAGTACTCGAACAAAAGTTGTATATAAGCTCGACTAGCTTTCAAATTTATCTCCTGCCATTTCACTAATAAGTCCGGATAAGAGTTGCCGTATGTCGGCATATTTAGGATATGTGATCCTCATGGAATAACATTAAAATTGAGGCAGGCCTCAAGGTGATATCTCTGACACTGTAATCTCTTAAATTTATAAGCATTATTTTCAATGTCCTTTTTCAATTTTTTGACCAATTGCTCATCCGTTCTACTCACTGCTTCAGTGTCCATACCATCTATGAACTTCATGTTCATTAGAGGATTAATTGAATCCGTCAAAAAAATTCTCAATCTCATATTGGTGGTTATTTCACTTGCCACGTTCAATAAGTCCGCTGCTGCTTGCGAGTGTTTTAAATATTATGTGGGCAAGACTAATAGGACTTTATGAGAGAGGATTAGGGATCATTTATACTGCACCAATAGGGGCCAGGATTTTAGCGCTATAACTAAACACACTTTAAATATGGGTGATAATCATGTATTTTTATTTCAAATATTACATATTCAACATGAAAATCAGAGGCAGGGGGATATCTCCACAGAAACTGAGAAATCCGAAGTTCAATGGATTCTCAGACTGGGTGCGCACAGGGGGAGAGGTCTAAATGACAGTGTTTCTTTAAAATCTATACCTAAATTGAGAAAACTTAGATAGCACACTGCCCCTGATTTCTGGTTTTATTTTATTCTATTTTATTTTAATATTGATTAAAATTTGTACTAGATGGTAATTTAATTAACTTATATTAGTATAGTATTCATTTTAGTAAGAGGACTATATGGGCGTATAAAGCTGTTGTTGCTTTTAAGAATTAATTGTATTATTAGAGTTGATTAGGGTTGATTGATTAATAAATGTTGTTAGTTGTATATATACTTAATGTTTTCAGCATTTATTTGTAATGTCTGATGAAGCGGAGTGGTGTATCTGTGAAAGCGCATTTTTTTATACAATAAACCGGTTGTTTTTATTCCTGCTATTGGATTTCTTTAAGAGTTTTACTTTTGGAATGGACTTTTAGTTTGTCCGCTGTTTCTAAAATAGAGGGGTGTTTTTGATATATACATATACATATATATATTCACTTTATAATCTCAGAATACAGAAATCTCGAATTTCAGTATCTCGAGACTATAAAACCGAACATTCACAATATCAAAACCCCAAAAGAGCGACTTTTAAATACACCCTCCACCACACAAACAAACATACATACATACACCTTCCTCCCCACACTACAACAAACCAACAAAACACACACAAACACAACAACAAAAGCTGCTCCTCCCACACCCCCACTGCTTATATATACTAACTCCGAGGTCACACTAAAAAGACAAAGACACTAAACCCACCACTACATACTCTGTATTCCCCTTGCGCAAACACACACCACATATGTACAAACACCATCACACTCTACACTTACACACTCACACTCTTACCGACCTACCCTAACCTAAAACTTCCCAACACACTCACATACACTCAAATCCCTACCCAAAACCTTTAAAAAACAGCTCTTACCTAAATCTCCACATATATCCAGACAATGGCAGGCAAACCATATCCCACGGTACACAGCACCTTACAAACACAGCAAATTCCATGTACCACACCACCACAACCGCAAATTCGACATTTCACATTTGATCAAGTGCAGTTTTGCTCAACTGCACTTTCGGCATTTTCGTCTCGAGATAGTGAAATTCAAGATTTCAGTATTTTGAGATAATATAGTGCTTATATATATGTGTATATATATATATATATATATATATATATATATATATATATATATATATATTTATATATATATATCCCAACTTGAAAATCACACAAACTCCAAGAAAAGGGAGAAAGTGAGGAAAATTCTGGAATACCCTGGAATAAACTACTTATCTATATCAAACAAAGCTCCTCATTAGCACTCTTCAAGAAAAATATTGATGATTGGATGGGAAATAGGAAATTCACCCCGGGGATCACATCTGTGGCTCTGTTGACAGTGGCACAGGAAAATAATTTTCTTGGGTGGCAAAACCCAGGGTACCTTTTTGACTGGGCTTGTATAGACCCCAGGGCCGATAGCCTAGTACCTACCTATGAACATATACTCTTCTCCACATTTAGCCACCATGACAGTACACCTGCAATCTTTTATGTTCACATTCAGTGCATCAGTCACCTATTCACAGGTAAACTGTAGTGCATCCATTGAAATCAGTGGAAGAGCCTACTAGAATATGTGGTTATGCTTAAATGTAGCAAGAACTTTTAAAACGTTTACATGAGAGGATGAAGCTTATACATGCCATCTCAGCTAAGTACTTAAAACAAAGCAAAATCAGAAATGTCTTAATATAACTACAAAACTATTACAGCTCAGTATAGAATATATGGATATTCCATGGTCACTGAGTCTTATGACCTTTCATGCCTTGCCAGAATCCTCCCTCAGGCCATAGTTCCTTTGTCTTCTTCTTCTTTTGGCTTTTTCCCGGTTAGGGGTCACCCCAGCGGATCACCTGTTCGCTCATAATTGGCAGTGGAGTTTTTTACGGTGTCGAGTTGCCAGCCCGGCGCCCAACCTTCCACAGAAGGCACACACACACACGCATTCACACCTAGGGCCAATATAGAGTGTCCGATCCATCTTTGGGATGTGGGAGGAAACCCACACGACCACAGGGAGGACATGCTGAATCTGCACAGAAAGCACCATCTTGTAAACTACAGTAATCTACCCATATAGCTTAGGCTACTGCAGAAGTGATCGATATGCTGAAAGTTATAGTAATCTACCCATACACTTAGGAGACCCAAATGGGCCAATCCCAGAGTAAGTTTATGGATACCCAGATAGTCATCTAGTTTATGTTTAGGGGAAGACAGCGAGTCATATTTCTTAGACAGAGGTTTGGGAGGTGTTGGGTTATAAATCTCTCACTCCAGCATGGTTTATTTATCTGTTAGTGAAGACTTGGGCCTCTGGTTCTTTTATCTGTGGAGATATTGGACTTACAGAAAGGGTAATTAGGTTGGTAATGGCACGGGAAGTGAGAAAGAGATCCTCCCTGAAATGTCTCTAAGTGACTAATTAAAGGGATAGTGCCTTCAGCCTCTCTTAGTAGACGTCGGAGTTTAGACATGTGATCTTTTTGGCTAGCAACCTTATGGTTGGTTCTAATTCCAGTTGTTTCTTAGAGAGATACATCCCAAAGAGGATGCTGTACTCTATAATAAACCTGAGCTTAAGGGACTGATTACCTCTTTAGACTTTGGTGAGATTTCTTTGGCAACTAGATGGGCTTAATAAAACAATTCCTAATAACCATTATCATATATTGGTCAAAATAGAGGGAGCTATTAACCCAAGCACTTAGGTCCCTTTACATGGTGCCAAAATGGGATATATTATTTTATTTGAAATCCTTATTATAACCACTTCAGTGGTTAGAAAAGCTATTTCACTGACAATTTTTTCTTATCAAGTGTATACGTTAATGTACATAAAATTAGCTAACAATAAGAGATTTGTTGGCTGTATCAGAATTATGTTACACGGCTGTGATTAAATGTTTTAGTGTTTGAGAATCTGGGATAAACTGTGATATGCTGCTTGGGGAATGTGTGAGAAAGGAAGAAAGAGTTACCAGCAGTCTAAGATATCACATATTCAAATTATTATGTCTTCAAACAGCCAGTTGAAACTGAATATGACTTCTTTTTGCCCACAATTAATGTATGAGAGAGATGTGTAATATCTGTGAGCCAAATAGTTATGTTAGAGAAAGCAGTTTGACAAAAACAATGCTTATCTAGCAGAACAGAAAGTTCAAGGGATAATTAAAATATATGGAAACATTCTATAAAAAATAATGTTTGATAAAAAAAATGTGTAAGTGCTTAGGCTATTCATGCGCAGAATTAATAACAGATCTTGAGATTTTGACCTCTGAGTGAATGGGAGAGTTCGTACAGTATTTGACAGGCTATGTTTTGCACTTTTGAAATAAAAATGGAAATGTAATGGTGAGGTAAAGTTTGCCTCTGTGGATTAGAAGGGGGCTTTCATCTACAGAAAATTTTGAAGTTAATAAAAAAACCCTGAAGCCAGACAGGTTACCTGGGTCAAAAAAGATTTGTACAAGGCGTATTTAAGAACTTAAGAAAAGACTTGAATATCCTATCACTGAAATATATGACTCAATTCCAGCAGGTATCATTTCTAGTGACTGGAAGGGCTCAGCCACTGCTACTCATTTTACAGAAAGAAGAAAATCTGATAAAGATCTTCAAGTTTCTGACCAGCATGTTGCAAAGAAATTGAAGTTTAAGAATGCACAATACCTTGGCTTCTACATCTTGTTTTCACTTAGTTGGCATAAATGTATAGTCACTAGGTACACTTTATTTCAGTAATAGGTCAATGAAATCATATAAGGGAGAAAACAATATGGACACATTTAATTATCAGTTTAAAACAGCACAATGAATGCAGTTTAACTTAGATTTTAAATGAATGTGTGTTGTGAAATGGCATAAAATTATTGAAACCATCAACATAATAATTTTGAGAGTAAAATAGTGGACACATGCGCATGCTTTGGCAAAGTTCCCATGAATGCACGCAGCTTATAGCAGGACATTTTGGTATGGATTAATTATTGTGTGCTGAAAGAAAATTTGTTTAATCACAATTTGATGAAAACTCAATGAAGCTTTATTAGCTGTAGAAATAATATAGTTATCTCCTCAATGTAAACAATTCCACTGTATGTGCATTTGCATGTGAGTGTGCCTTTGTGTATGTGAGTGGTCATTAGTCTGTGCCCGGGTAGATGGAAGAGGCAAATATTTAGCCTTTCATGAGAGGTGGGGGTGACTTCATTCTTACATAGATGTTTAAGTAATTGTTTCTAATGTCACAGTGCAAATGAAAAGTTAAAACAATGAACCATGAAATACACAGTCACTGACTGTTACTCAGCAAAATGCATATCAGCAAACTGTACTTCTCTGGAAGTATTATTAGGAATGTATGAAAAATTGCTATCTCAAAAACAGATATGACAAGCACTGGAATGTTTCAAGAATCTGCTTTGGATCCATTTTCCTGCTGTTTGTTTCTTAGCAGCATAAACTGTAAGGTTGTTCTGGTAGATTAAGGCTGTCATTTCTTTTAAATCCTTACTACTGAATTTTAAGTAAAATATAAGGGAATTTTCTGACAGATGTATGACTTAACTTAAGGCTCACAAATATCTTCAGACTCCATACTGGTACTGCAAACGCTCACCAGTGTTGTGTATTAGCCCTGTCCTTCATTCGCTTTACATGTAACATTATCCTTTGCAGTGCACTCTTTCCATATTACCACCTTGGCAGGAAGGCTACTTCAGGAAAATGTTATGATTTTGAGAAGCGTGCCCATATTTCTCTGACTTAGTTAAATGTTCAAATGATCTGGAGAGGTTACACTGATTTACAAACTTTATTTCTGAAAAATGCCTCCTTCCTGAAGATTTCTGATATTGTTTTTGAATCTAAGTGATTCTGTTGCAGTTTCATTTCATTTTTTATCCTTTACTTCTCTCCTTCTCTGTTCTGTTGTTCCATAACTACAGGTATGCTAAATGGTAGTAGAAAATAGTCCTACAACCCACTTAGTATTTTAACATGGGCTTTGTCCACCTTCTTTTGCCTTAGTATCTTTATCCTTCATCGTCATCATCATCATGATCAATTGCCCTCTATTTCTACATGGGGATCAGGGTGCTTCAATAACTCACTTCACTACAACTCTCACTGCCATGCCTGACAGTCGCAAGGTTTTCCTCAGTACTCTAGACAGGGGCAAAGCAACTGTCTCTGTAGATTTTAAAGGTGCCCTATTAAAGTATATGGACATAGCCTGTGTTACCCTGTGGTAATATCACAACTGGAAAAGCTAAATGTTTATGGGGCATGGTTTAATAAAAAGTTTACAAAGCTTTTTATTAAAGTATGGTGTAAAAAAGTGAATAAAAACAAGTAGACTGCTGGAGCTGCTATGTGATGAATATCCAGGTAATAAAAAAACGACCAGAAAACCTGAGACTCATAATGCAGTGTAACACTGAGGAGTACTGGCTGCACCACCATTTTGTACACCATAGTTTTCAGCTTCCTTGGCATTCTTCTGTAATACATCGTCCCTCACACTCTATGCCATTTTGCTGCACCAACTCGGATTCTAGCTTGACCTCCTGATTTAAGTTTCCCTTCATCTCAGTCACACCTCCTGGATACCAGAGGCTGTTAACCTATTTCCATTCTATCTCATTTTTCAGGTTCTTCTGATTCTCCCATTTGTCATCATGACAGGTATCTTGTTGATACTAAGTCTCATCCCATGTGCCTTCAGTTTTCCATTCCATTCACCTATCTTTTGTTGAAATTCCTCCTCAGAATCTGCCTGTAATATCACATCATTTGCATAGGGCAACTTTGTTGATCTGTCCCTTCTAACCTGTGAGCTAATGCAGTCTGTCACCAGTATGAACTGGAGTAGGGTCAGAGGTGAACCATAATGCACATTCACTCCCACTGGGAAACTTTCTGTGAGTCTGAACATTGTTCATACTCTTGTCATTGGCACCTTGTACATAGCTTGCATTAACTCTCCCAAGGTTTCTAGGGCATTGAACCATCTCAGCTTTGGTGGTATCTTGTCTTATGCCTTCTAAAAGTCTAGGAATGCCAAGTCAAACTCTCTCATACCCTCTAGGTTTTAATGGTCTATCTGACTGAGTGAAAATATTTGGCGTGCTATGTCCTGATATGAATATAAACTGCTCATGTGCCGTTTTACTTTCTGTTATTCTGCGTAATAACCCTGGCCAGGATTTTCATGCAGCATCACAGAAATTTGATCAGTCTGTATTGCCCACAATTATGAATGACCCATTGTTCCTGCACCCTGGTACTTGAATGGTCATTCTCCGTTCATTTGGAATGCAGCCTTCTCTCCATACTGTGATTAATATCTCATGGAGACATTTCTCCCCAATTCACCAAACAGTGTGATCATATTTTCCATGACTTCAGCTGAGCCTGCTGCTTTTCCACACCTGATTTTCCATAGTTTTCTATGTACTTCTTTTAGAATGGATGCTTCTTTTTCCACTTCCATCATAGGCTGTGCAATAGCTTTTGTTTGATTTTCTTTGTTGCCTTTTCATCTTTAGATTTACAAAAATGATGCTTCCCCTCCAGTATTCTCTTATCATGTGGCACCTTACACAAACACACACACACACACACACACACACACACACACACACACACACACACACACAAACACACATGCACACACACACACACACACACACACACACACACACACACACACACACACACACACACACACGCCCACACACAAGTGCGCGCACGCGAATACGTGCACTTCTTTGTATAAAAAGTAAATCAGCATATATTTGCATTCTTACAGACATACTCATGTACAATACTTAGACAATGAGCCAGGGCTCTTTAATGCCAATAGTTATCAGTTCCCATGGACTGTATTCCTTATATAGGTGTCCAGTAATCCCTTAAAATTATTAAGGTTAATAACATTCTTCTTTATATCAGACAGTCCATTCCATACTGTAACCACCTTTTCTCCAAAGCGTGTCAACCTTTATACTGCCCTTCTATAATCTTTTACCAGTTAAGTTTCACTACCTCTAACATAATGTGTTTGGATCATTATCTTGAAAGCAAAGCAGTGTGAGAACATTTCATTCTGAATGACTTTATATACTCCTGTTAAGTCATCCCTAAGCCTTCTGTAAGTTAATGACAACAAAACTGTTTGCTTTAGTCTATGCTTATAATGAAACCT
The DNA here is from genome assembly GCF_019279795.1 of Protopterus annectens. Classification (NCBI taxonomy): domain Eukaryota; kingdom Metazoa; phylum Chordata; order Ceratodontiformes; family Protopteridae; genus Protopterus; species Protopterus annectens. The sequence goes on from NC_056732.1 coordinate 1,636,067,133, forward strand.
TGATAATCTCTTATACTTATATATCTATATATACTCACACACACACACACACACACACACACACACACACAAATAAATATGTATATATATATATATATATATATATATATATATGTGTGTGTGTGTGTGTGTGTGTGTATGTATAAACTATTTCACATGACCAACTGTTTTAAAATGTCAAAATTCATATGGTCAAGAAACATATGATCACCATTTTAAAAAGTCAAAACCAGCAGCACAAATATTGCTTTTGTAGGGTTCCTTGCACACCTCACCCCTGCTAATTATATATACCAACTCCAAGATCACACTACAGTGGGGAAAAGAGCAAATTACCTGCTCTTCACTGTACCACAATATCAGTACAGTCTGAGTTTTTAAAATGTCAGTCATATGGCTGAGACTGTAAGAATTATGACATTTTCAAAAGTTGATCATGTGATATAGATAGACGTAAACCCCTTGTTCATTTAAACACAAATATATAAAATTTACCATAATTTGGCCGACTAACATGAATGTCAGCATCCTGACAGTAGACCACAATACATCAAAAATGGAAATGTTGACTTACATTGGTACTATGCATGTGCTGGAGAAACTTTAAGACATAATTTTTTTTTATTTATTTATTTATTTATTTTACATTTGTTTACTGGGAAAGTCCAACTGGGACAGATCCCGTATTTAGTGGATGCCTGGGGAGAAACACTCCAGATGCATGTCTTTGAAATGTGAGAGGTAACCGGAACACCTGGAGAAAACCAAGCGAATGCAAGGAGGACATGCAGACTCCACACAGAAGGCACCCTAGCCAAAAATCAAACCGGAGAACTGTTGAAACTCTTGCTATGGGGTGGCAGTGCTACCCTCTGCATCACTGAGCTGCCCGTTATTTGCATGAGGAAAAGCCCTCTACAACTCCCACACCCCCAGGTAATTATATATATTAACTTTAAGATCACACAATCCTGGGGAAGGGAATATTCCCCTACCTCCCCCTCTCACCTAAAAGAAATCTCCTTTTCCCCCACTTTCAGAGCACAGCTCAAAGGTAACTCCATCAAAAATCTGAAAGTGCTTTTTCACTAGACACCTGACCTAACTCCTCCTTCACTGACATCTTCTCTGCTTCCACCATCTGTTCTCACAAGCTGTTTAACTCCAATATTTACTACCAAAATTAATCCACACTTGTTTTTCTCCTCTGTTAATTTGTTTGTGTCTTTCGGCTTTTCCCGGTTAGGGGTCGCCGCAGCGGAACTCCGGTCCGCTAATGATTGGCAGTAGAGTTTTACGTGCTGGCTTGCCAGGCCTAACGCACAACCTTCAACGAAGGAACGCCCGTTCACGCATGTCACCACACAGAAGACGCTCTAGCTAAGAATCAAATGGGCAACGTCTAACTGTGAGGCGATAACGCTATATTTGCTAATTGTTTCAGTTGTCTGCTGGACTTTGTATATACTACAGGTACTCTGTGTTTGTAAATTCCATCACAAAGACTGTGCCTGCAAAGGGTCTATTGTGGTTAGTGTTCTATCCCAGTAAGTAAACATAAGTAAATAAATCCATTGCTGATTACAAAAATAGAATATTAGGGCAGATCTTACCTTTGGTCTCAAGAAATCATAAAGGTTGCATAATATCAATATCAAGAATTGTGCAGTGAAAATAACTACAGAAGTAAGGCTATAGTCTTGGGTCTGTGGCCTTAATTTGAAGACCTGCACAGTAGAATTTAGGGACTTTACTGCAGAGGCTGTAGAAATTTGCAGTAAAGAAATTAAAATGAAAGACATCTGGAGTAGCTGTAATTCCCTCACAATTCTAAATATTTGAGAACGAGCTTGATGCTTTTATTCTATAGGTCATATTCTATAGGTCAGAAACTCATACTCAGTTCCTAATTGCAGTCTGTCTCCGTCACAGAATCTTGCAACATCGGCTGTTGTAGTTAAATATGGGCCAAGGCATCACTAATCTGGATAATTTTCATCCAGTCTTGTTACTAAACACAGAGTGCAAAATTATATGAAACCTAGTCAGACATTATCACCTGAGAATAATTTCATCTTGTCAGCCTTAACTGTTTTCAGGAAGACAGCCAGCCCACTTATATCAGCGTTCACAATCCACAAAAATAAATATATTTGCCAAGAATAATCAAAGCTGGAAAGTGGGTTTTCTGGTGATGGACACCCTTAAGGCATTTGACTTGACGAATATAGAAATTGTATGCGTTGTGTTGGAAACAATAAAGATTCTTCACCAGTTTATGCATGCAATTCAAGCATTATACAGATATCCGGAAGTATTTATTTTTATTTTTATTTATAACCAATACAGTGCTCAATTTCTTTAAAATAATGCAGCAGGCAGGGATACCACCTTGCTCTTTCTTTCATTTTCACCACAGAAGATGCATTGGTCTGATTAGAGATATTTCTTTAAAACCAATCACGATGAAGAAACCACTGCAGAAATGTTATATACATGTTGATAACCTTATGTTGGCAATATCAGATATACTGACCTTAACTAAAGCATTCATTGCCTTAGCAAGTAAGACAGGAAATCTTCTAGGTAATAAAGTAAATATCAGGATATTTAAGTAATTTTGGCTGGGTTGAGGAATATCTGCAGAGATCTGTATTTCAGTAATGGATAAATTGAAACAGTTAGTTACACAGTATAGGGATACTCCATTTCTGCCCTGGAAATAATTTCTTAACTCATTACATCCAAGTGATGCCTCCAGGACAGGTGCATCTGCAGTTAACTCCGACTGACGTCTCTAGGTATCAAATATTGCTTGTTCATACTTGCATCAATAATTCTATAACCATGCTATGTACAAGGTTTAAAAAAATTAATCTTAAAGCTTATACAGTGGTAAAGTGATGTGCATTAATATTGGACCTCTGTCTAGTGCAAGTAAATATTTATTGACATTTGTTTACCGAGGTTGTCTGATTGGGTCTACAGAACCCATTGTTGTTTTTATGATATTAATTTACAAAGATATAGATATACACAGATATCATTTTGACATTTTTCTAAATATCTCAACAACCAGGTAACACAGACATAACTCCTTAGCCTCATATGAAAGCTCTCAGCTAGATGAGTAAAATGCTGATGACAGTATGTTTGTAACTTGAGTGGTTGCTGAGATATTATAAGTTGTTTACAAAATAGGTTCATAGATGTTTACTGGGCAAATGACCACAAGGGCCTTTTTAAGTCTAGCCATGCATCCCAAATCTCTGACAAGTTCTGATATCCTTGATACGTGTAAGCATGGGCCTGGGAGGTGAATTATTTACAGATTACCTGTCTCCATTAGAGACATAGGTGCCAAACCAGGGATGAATTTCTGGTTTCCCATCCAATTGTCCAAGTTGCACTTGAATTGGGTTAGGGAGGAACTCTGCTTCACATGGATGGTAGCCTGTTCCATAGATGCGGTAGTTTTTGGAATATATACCTATCTCTCCAGCTGGTCCTATTTATATCACAAATAAGGTTTTTAAGTCTTTAGAATGGGTAATTCTGGTGCTGTTTGTTTTGTGGATATGCAGGAGGTCCATTAGAGAGGGGTCTGACAATGCCCTGTATGCCAGAAATAGATTTCCCCTCAAAAACCTGTAGGAGACAGAATACAGGGATGGGGCTTTGAGGCAGTCTGCGTAGGACATTTGACTTATGGCCTGTATTCTTTTAATGAGGAATCTCTGTTGACATTCCAGTTGTTAGATATGCCTGGTTAGGTACATACCAAAAGGGGCACTGTACTCAATGATAGGTCTGATGAATATCAAATATATAAAGTGGAACTATGACTTCCTTGAACTTAGATGCCATACCTTTGTTAGTAAGTTGCACAACATAGAATGATTTCCTCACCACTGTAGACACATGATGATCAAAGGCTGGATTATCATCGATGTGTGTCCCTAAGGTCAACTCTAAGAGGTGTGTTGTCAAAATGATAGTTACCAGGGATGTATGACTTCCCAAAGGATATGATTATGCATTGCTTGGCGTGTAGTTTTAGTCCATGGCTCTGATACCAGTTGTCTGTGTCAGCCCCTCCTGGAGAATATTTGTGTTAGTGTGAGATTCAATGACAGCTCCTAATTTGCAATCATCTGCAAATTTAGTCAGCCAGAGACCGTTGACGTTGGCCTTGACTTCTGTTAAGTAAATGCTAAAAATGGAGCAGTCCAAGAACTGACCCCTGAGGGACTCCACTTGTGACTGGCCTCTTTTAGAGGTGGACTCTCCAATTGTAACTTCCTGGGTCCTGTCTGTGAGCCAGTTTTACGGGTTTGTACCTAACCTTTTGAGTTTGTCAACAATGCCCAAGTGGGGCATTGTGTCAAATGCCTTGGCCAGGTCAAGGTAGGCAGTGTGAACCATTTTTCCCCTCATCCATTGCTTTGGTTACCTTCTCAACAAAGTCCAGCAGGTTAAGTAGACATGCTCTACCCTTGACGAAACCAAACTGGGTTGGTTTCAGTGTCTGGAGGTTTACTATATCTCTATTGATCATTTCCATGATAATTCTTTGCATGGCTTTACATATAAGACTAGTGAGACTTATGCGTCTGTAGTTTCCAGGGTTTGTAGATGGCCCACCTTTATGCCATTCTCCATTCATGAGGCACGAAGCCTATTTGGAGGCTACAGTTAAATATTTCATGCTATTTAGAAGGCATCCTAGGATATTGTCTGGCCCTTTGATGCAGTATTCTTGGTCTTAGAGAGAGCATTAAGGACCTGTTCCCTAGTGATAGTAGGGGAGTTATATTTGATAGTATTTCCAGAGGGAGGGCTGAGGGGGAAAGAGGGGTAAAGTTGGAACTGAATTTATCAGCCAGGAGGTTTGCTATATGTTCTGCCTCAGTATAGGTGGCTCCATTTACAATGAGCTCTGCACACAACTGTGTATTGCCTTTGAAGTTGCGGACATAGCTAAAGAATGCTTTGTGGTTGTCCTTGGTCTAGGATGCCAAACTTACCTCAAATATGGCTTTGGTAGACTTTATTTGTCTCTTCTGAGTTATTTATTTAGTTTGATGAGAGTGCTTTTATCCTGCTGGGTGCTGCACCTCCTAATTTTTGCCATGATTTTCTTCCTCCTGTTATACAGCCTATTGATTTTGTGACCCTACCAGGGAGGCTTGTTTTTTGAGTTAGTTCCGTACTTCTTCCTGGTGGGTTCACCTGCCTCTGTGCAGCTGTTAACATGCATGTACAGTGTTTCTGTGAACAGTTCTGCATAGGCAGCAGCATTCTTAGGGTTTATGGGGCTTGAAATTTTGCCAGGTTACCACTTAATAGCAGGAAGTTAGCCTTAGAGTAATTCTTGAATATTCCAGGTTTAGCTAGGGGTCTAGGTTTTATTTTTACTTCAACAGAGACCATTTTTTGGTCTGACCTTACCAGACAAGACATTACAGTAGGTGGTGTGCGGCAGTCTCCCATATTAGTGAGGACCAGATCCAGTATGGTTGCACCCCTGGTTGGTGTATTGACTATCTGATTCAGGGAGTTTGTGTTTACAAAATCCAGGAATCTTTGTGCATGTAGATTTGATGTCATATAGGATTCCCAGTTAACAGTGGGGTAATTAAAGTCACCCATGAATATGGTATTGGATTGGATGGTTAGTGTTTCTAATAAGTTTAAATACATGGTATAGGTTTCCTGGGTCATAAAGGTGGAGCTATAGCTTGCTAGTAAAGGGTATTGGATTTTGCCTATGGTAATTTGAACATGGAGCAGCTCAAGTGCATTGTCCTATTTGACCAGCCTTGAAGTATATTTATTTTTGATGTAGTAAATAGAGACACCTCCACCTTTAGTCCCTACCTGTGTATTAGGCATAACAACTGGTGGCATTCCTGTCCCAGTCAGTTGCATGAAGTGACCATAGCAATGTCTTACCTCCACCCACACCTATGCAAGATTCTCAACCTGTTAACACAGTGAGGTAAATAGCTTGACCATTATGCCAGCCTCCATCTCTGGTAAGCATTCCTCACTCTTGAAAATGTAGCTGTCTGCATAGGTACTGAAAATGATTTGTGAATAGCAATAGCACCCCACCAGTGCAGGGTTTTTATGCCTACCATTCTTTCAGACCTGCAACCTAAAGTTACTTTACTAGAGGACAGTGTCTGGTTTCCTAACAAGGCAATTCACCTCCACACTCTTAGCTAGTACATTGACCTTGAACTCCTCTGTATTTTTCTCAGAGTAAATAAAACCCAGTACCACGTGATAGCCAACTACTGTACACCTTCCATGACATCTGATGCCATGTAGCTTATCTATGCAAACTGATATTCCTGCTTCTCAAACCCAGCACTAATCTCTTGAGAGAACTATCCTTCCATTAAAGGACAGACCTACACCACCACTAAAAAGTATGCAAAAAAAATTACTGGACTTCATAAATGCCAGACACTTAGACCAACTAATTCAAGTCGCAACAAGGGGTTCAAAAATACTGGACCTAATTTTTACCCCCCCCCCCGACAGTTACCTCATCACTAGTTAAATCTGACTACTGTAAGGGTAAAACTTGATTTACATCAAAACCCTTTTGTCTTTGGAGACTACTCCAAGGAAACCTACTCCAGCTAATCGATGACCTATTGAAATTCAGGTTCCCTATTACGCTGTCATCGACGCAGGTTGTCGAATGCATCTTTGTCGAATAGTAAAGCGAGAAAAGGCAAAATAGTGAAGCGGCTGTTCAGCTAATTCATTCCCTGGGAAAGAATTTGTTCGGCCACTTTTGCTACTTTGCCTTTTCGGTACTGTTGTGTGATCTCGGAGTTGGTATATCTAAGTAGGGGGTGTAGGGGGCCCAGCTCCCCTCATCAGGGGGTGTTAAGTGTTTTACTGTTCTTTTTTTTTTGTTTCGGAACAGCAATTGTTTTCCATTGTAAACTAATCGCTGTTCTGAATTTTTCACGTTGTAAGCTTTCGCTTACATAGGGTCGATTATTTGTCGTTCGCTCTTCTGACCCTGCGATATGACAATATAGACCCAAAATTCAAACACTCCCAACACGATTTGATATGAAACAAATGTCAAATAATCCAAACACATTTATGTGTTTGGATTATTTGACATTTGTTTCTTAGTTGTTTCCCGACACACGTTTTGGATACAGAATTTGATAACCCCATCTTATGCACTGCCACATTTGCAAATAGGCTTTGTGCCCACCTCCAAGGATGCATTGAGGTATTATTCCCTCTAAGATATAAATGCAGTGCCAGCTTCAGGAATAAACCCCAAAGTAGAACCCCAATATAAACAATTTGTACAATAATAGGAAGAAACTCTTAACCCATAAGAGCAAATGTAATATCTATCATCTGGAGGAGAACTCAAACACATCAATAAAGATCTCAGAAAAAAAATCAACTTCTCCAAAAACAAGTATTAATTGAGTATTGCCACCTACATTGACAACATTCACAAAGCCTTCTTCATTTATGCTGTGAACCTTAGAAGCAGTGCCTAGCAATGATCTGAGTTAATACATAACAACAGCACAAACTCATTAGGAAGTAGCCAACATATTAGCTGACAAGTTCAGCTCAAATTTTACTTCTCTGTCTGTCTCTAACTTTCCACAGCATATCTCCATGCCCAACCTCCTGTCTGATCACTTCTGATCAAGTCCTGAGGGGTCTCTCCTAAACCAAAAGCTCTAACTCCAAAGGTCCAGATTATGTACCAGACTGTTTATTTGTTAGCACCAAGCACTGTCGGATTGATTTACTGCTAAGCCCATTCATTCTCATCCTCACCAGTGGATTCAAGCCAGGGGTATAGTACTGCTGTGGTCATCCCACTTCAGAAAGGGAATATACTAACTATGGAACTCATTAACAAAGACATAGGCAGTCAACAATCACTGGACCCTAGCCAGTTAGGATTTGTTAAAGGTAGATCCTGCCTACTAAACATGATGGACTGCTTTGAACAAGTCACTGATGCATTAGACACAGGCACATTTATTCATACTACCCACCTGGACTTGGCCAAGGCCTTTAATACTATCCCACATTCTGGTGTTATGGGCAAGCTAATCAAGCTAAATGTTAACCACTATGCTACCTGGTGAATAGCTAACTAGCTTACTGACAGAACTGAATCTGTTTGATTTGGAGCCACTTTCTCATTAAAAAGAGTTATTACCAGCAGTGTTCCGCCCATGGATCAAACCTGGGACCACTCCAATTTTATACTAACTTCTTTGAAATTGCAGCCAACATCAAGGGCCTTCCTATAGCTGCCCAAGTTTGCAGGTGACTGCAAATTTGGAGCTGTTATAAACTCCCCAACAGATCTCCAGATTCTCGAGAAAGCATAATACACACCAAGAAGTGGTGCCTGGGCCACAGCCTTGTACTAAATATGAAGACCTGAATAGGAGCACCCATGCACATATCACATACATTACACCTCCTTGAAAATTGACTTAATCATTTGGGACATGGGCACTTTCATTGATAATGAATTATCCTTTCATCACCTTATGTCCGCTGTTGTTAGGAAATCCTATTATTTAGCCAAACTACTTACCAGAGATATGCTTTCTAGATCCAAGGAAGGTCATCATTCCTTTCTACTCCTCTCCCCTCATCAGGCCTATAATAGTGTAAATGTCATCATTTGGCATGTACTTTTCTAAGTGTATGAGCCAGTTTGAGAGACCTCACCAAGCCAACCAAGTGTAAATCCTCAGTGAACTACTACGTAGAACATCTTAAAGCACCTTCCCTCTCTCGTTTCTGCTTTCTATTCACTTTTAAGAGGGGTCCTCTGTGTAGCCTACATAATAAGAAAAGATCCAGTCCTATGTGAACTTTTGCTCATCTGCAAAACAAATAATACCTGTTCAAGAGATCTTAACTTATACCAAAACATAAATATGACCTGCTGGTGAGATAATATCTACCATAGAAAGTTTCTCTATTGTGGAATACACTTCCCATTGATATAGGTTCATAGGTTCATACTAGGCTATCTGCCCTAGGGCATTTATAAGCCTAGCCAGAGTGTGTGTGGCTTTCACCACCCCTTAGGATGAGAATACTATACCCATTAGTTTGCTGTGCCTCTGTCCAGCAGTGATACAGAGATGATTCCCGGGGTAAACCTACGATCTCCCATCCACTCGTCAAGATTTCTCTTGAACAGAGTCAGTGAGGGGCTCTGCCTCACATGGACTGGGATTCTGTTCCATAGTGTAGGGAGTCTCTGGGTGATGAATCTGTCCCTCCAGCACGTCCTATTTATATCCGTGTTGAGGTTTAAGTCTCTTGCTCTCGTGGCTCTGGTGGATTTGGATTTTTGAGGTGGAGCATGTCCATTAATTCCGGGTTGGACATGGCCTTGTATGTCAGGCACAGATCACCTCTGAGCAGGCGGTATGCGACTGAATAGAGCTGGAGTTTCTTCAGTCGGGCATCGTATGACATATGTTTGAGCCCCTTTATCCTTTTGGTGAGGAACTTTTGGGGTCTTTCCAACTGCTGCAGGTGTCGGGTAAGGTACATTCCGAATGGGGCGTTGTACTCAATCATTGGTCTGATAAGTGAAGAGTACAGGGGTACAATGACCTCTCCTGATCTGGATGTGAATCCCTTCATGATCAGGTGGGCAATGTAGAAGGTCTTCCTAACCACTTTGGCAATGTGAGTGTCAAAAGAGAGGTTACTGTCAACTTGGGTCCCCAGGTCCCTGATAACTTCTTCCATGTTTAATGGATTACCACCTATGTGGTAATTAGGGGTTACCTTGTTTTTCCCAAAGGGTATGACTATACATATTTTGGCATTTAGCTTAAGGCCATGGCTCTGGCACCAGTTATCCATTTCTATGAGACCTTTCTGGAGGATGTCTGTGTCTGATGGAGTGTCAATTATGGTGCCCAGTTTGCAGTCATCTGCAAATTTTGTCAGCCACAATCCCCTATGTTTGCCTGCACTTCAGAAAAATAAATGCCGAACAAGAGGGGCCCAGGACTGAGCCCTGTGGGACACCGCTCGTGACCGGCTTAGAGTCTGACATGGCACCAGCAACTCTAACCCTGTGTGTTCTGTCCTTGAGCCAGTTTGCAACCCATCTTGTGACATGTGGGTTTACATCTAAGCTGGTGAGCTTTTCTATGATGCCCGAGTGGGGTATTGTGTCGAACGCTTTTGCTAGGTCAAGGTAGGCTGTGTGAACTGCCTTACCCTCATCAATGGCCTTAGTGACTGTTTCGAAAAAGTCGACCAAGTTCAAGAGGCAGGATCTGCCCTTGACAAAGCCAAATTGGGTAGGATCCAGTGTCTGTAGGTCCCCAATGTCTTTATTTATGAGTTCCATTATGATCCTCTCCATAGCTTTGCAGACAAGGCTCATCAAGCTTATGGGCGGTAATTTCCAGGGTCCGTAGAAGCACCGCCTTTGTGGAGTGGGACCACAGTTGCCGTACGCCATTCTTTGGGTGCGTATCCTGTAGTAAGGCTAAGATTAAACAGCAGCCTTATGTGTGGGTTTAGTTCCTCATTGAGTTCGTGTAGCACACAGCCAGGGACACCGTCCGGTCCCATTGATGCTGTGTTTTTTGCTTTAGAGAGAGCAGCTGTCACCTGGGCATCTGAGATGTTTGGGAGGCTAGACTCTGGTGGGATAGATATTTCTCCTTTTGGGGGGGAGGGAGGGAGAAATTTGCACTGAACCTGTCTGCCAGTATGTTGGCAATGTCTGTGGGTTCAGTGATTTTTGTATCATTTTGGACTAATTCTGAGCATATCTGGGAGTTTCCACCCAGGTTTCTAACATAGCTAAAGAAGGCCTTATGATTGTCTTTTGTGTCTTTAGCAATTTTTCTCTCAAAGTTGGCCTTGGATGATTTTATGAGTGATCGTAGTTTTTTGCTAGTATTGATCAGAGATGCCTTCCCTTTTAGGGATTTTGCTCTGTCATGTAGTAGCTTTCTCCTCTTGTTGTAGAGTTTGTTTATGGCTGGAGTCCACCAGACCGGGCGCCTGCCTTTGGTGGAAAGGGTCTTGATTTTATTAGGGATTGCTTGATCCATACATTCCTGGAGGTGCTCGTAAAAGGCATTTGTATGGGTTTCAGCAGCGTGGGTTGTGGTTTCCACTGGCTCGGGGGCCTTGAAGGATACCACTCCAGTCTTAAGAAGTGTGAAGTTTGCTTTTGAGAAGTTCTTCACTGTGGTCTTTTTTGCTGGCGGTGGGGGCGGGATGTGGATCTCCAGTGAGATTAATTTATGGTCTGATCTCACCAATGAGGGATATACTTCCGGTGTGGAGCATTTTGTCCCCATGTTTGTGATGATCAGGTCTAGTATATTTTCTCCTCTTGTGGGAATGGTGACTAGTTGTTCCATAGCATTTGAGTTTATGAACTCAAGGAACCTTTGGGCTAGGGTGTTGGGGCTTGAGTAATGTTCCCAGTCTATGTTTGGGTAGTTGAAGTCACCCAATATGATGGTGTTTGGAGAGACATTCATACTCTCCAGTGTCTTCAGGAAGGCTGTGTGGGTTTCCTGAGTTTGAGAAGGTGGTCTGTAACATGTTACAAACTGTAGGGCAGTTTACCTATGGTTAATTGCACCTGGATGGTCTCCGATGCTTAGATGCGTTGCCACTAACCTGGAGGTGTGGGTATCCTTTATGAATATGGATACTCCCCTCCTTTGCGGTTCAGTCCGGATTTTGGGGCCGGAACGCATGATATGAGGTATAACCTGATAGTGCTGGGGTGCTCTCAGGAGCCTTGAACCAGGTTTCAGTCACAGCACAGACATCGATGTTCATCATACTGAGGAGGGCTTGAGGCGTGCATCTTGAGGTTTAGACTTCTGGCATTGAGCAGTATTACCCTTAGTTTTTCTCCATTTTTGTTTTCTAGGGCGGTAGGTTTATCATTTGAGCCTTGCCTAAAAAGGCACTATGGGGGTGGCAAGAGCCTTTGCCAATATCCGGAAGCCCAGGGGTGACAGGTGCAAGCTGTCCCTTGCGAAGCAGCGTGGCTTGTCAAGCATGTCATCCCAGGCAGACAGACATTGGATCCCCTTAGAATGACACCAGTAATTAAGCCAATTATTAAAGCTGATCATTTTGTCTCTGTATTGTGGCATCATTCTTGGTGAGGGTAGGATACTGCTCAGGGTCAGGGTCATACCGGCCTGGGCTACATAATCTGAGAGCTCCTCTATGTCTCTTTTCATGTAGTCCAGGGAGGTACGTCTCAGGTCGTTCACACCGGCATGGACAATGACTGAGTCATACTTGTACTTGCTGTGGAGTGACCTGAGTGCTTGTGTTATGTGGCGGATTCTAGCGCCTGACAGGCAGCTTACTGTGATCTTTTCCTTGTTCAGTCTGGTGAGTGGGACGTCAGTGTGTCTGACTATGGAGTCACCTATAACAAGTGTGTCTGGCATTGTGTTTGGCCTTAAGGGCTGTGACTGTTTAGCACACTGACTTTGAGAACTATGTGTTGCATGTCTTATGTCTTGAGGTGGCAGTTGCTTGGGTGTCTGCTTTGGAGGCCTCTGTAGTTTTGGTAGATTTTTGATCAGTGCCTCCGAGTATGTCTTTGTGTGTTTATGTGTTTGTTTTGCAGTTGTGATAGTTCTATGTGAAACTGGGTTTGTGGTGTGCATGGTTTCCTTCTCCTCCTGTCTGGTCTTGTCAGTCCTGAGTTGAGAGAGCTCAGCCTCCAGTTTGGATATATAGTTGCATCTCTCACATGTATTTGTGTTTTGTGGGAGAAGGAGTGGATTGTCTGTGTACATGAGGCAATTGTAACATTGCCTCAAGATGCCCAGATTTACCAGCTGAACAGGAGAGGACGCTAGCAACTGACCCTTCGACATGCTAGAAAAAGTGATAAAGTTTGCTGTTTAACTGAGTCAGAAGGGACCTATAGGGAAATGGGTACTCAAGGGGATTCTAGGCTAATGTAGTACTTTGTTTAGTATATAAGTACTTTACCTATATAAAAATGCTTTAGGAGCAAGTGCTGAGCTTTTGAGATAGAGAATAGACTGTTTAGATTGCAAGTAGAGAAGTTCTAAGGGAAAAATTGAAAAGCAGACTTTACGGAGCCAGAAATAGTTTAACCGGCGCTGCCCGATGGTGCTCTATGGGCAACTCCGCGCTAAATCACACAAAAGTGCGCTAAAGTGGGCTTTATAGCAGGGGTTGAAAAGAGCTAGGAATTGACCCAAAATGGCCAATAGACTACAAGTTTCTGGCTGGAACCACTGCTCTATGGACAAATAGGCTGCTCAGTGCTCCCCACTCCCACTGGTGAACAAAGAAGCTTCCCTTTATCCAAATAAGGATATGGAATAGCACAGGAACCAAGCCAAAGCCCAGAGATCAGCAAACTCTGAAGACTGGACTATTCTAGTTCAGTAAGGCGGGAAAACAAGATTTTTTTGTTTTTTTTGTTTGCAGAAAACAGAGGAAAAACAGACAGTAAATGCTTTTAAACGGCTAGCGCACTTGAGTGTGTTAGCCTACAGGTAAAATTAAACAACAAATAACTTTTTTAAAAGTGCAAAACAGTTAATCAACACGAAAACAGTTTAAATAGAATGCTAAGCTGTATAAACAGGCGAAAATGCAGTCGCTAAGCAGTAAATAATCAAAAAGCCAGAAAAAAATACTTAAATCAGGAAAAAGTCACTCTTTTGCTCTCTGCTGCTTGTAGAACTCTGCAGGACACCACGAGGAGCTGTGCTGAGTTGAATACAAGCGAAAAAGCGCGCTAAAGCGGGCTTTATTACAGGGGGCTGAAGAAGCTCCCAGGCCATTTTTAAATGAAGCTTTGGAGATGCGTACCTACAGATATGAAATATTCTTAGTAGGATAAAGTGGTCCTCTGGAGCAACAGGCTAGTATTAACCCATGAGCTATGAGCATTCGCTATAAAATAGTCCCATTGGGAAGTGACAGTACAGGGAGCAGTAGACAGAGAGACTACCTTTGTAACAGTACCTGAAAAGTCACTAGGTAGACATTACACATATGTATTTACAACCGAACTAATTTGTTCACTTCCCATCTAATTAATACACACAGGCATCCCTTTTTTCACTACAGCTGTTGCCAAGAACTACCCAAGCAGATCTGTGAAGTCTGCAAGCCTTTATAAAACCCCATGTATCCTTTAACCTTTTTGAGTATTTAAGTATGTTAAGGATACTACCTTCTTTAGCAGACTAAGTACATATGTAGGGGGCTCATCTTCCTTCTGTTCAGTTTTCTGAGCAAATACAAAAGAAAAGTTCTGTTTTTTGTCATGAATCTTAAAGGGAAGTAGTTGTCAGAAAAGCCACCTTATCTATATTGTTGATCAACTGCAGACTCCTTTCTCACTGTGTTGCTGCTTTTCATAGATGAATAAAGGATTATATAGTTAAAAGGCTGACAGACAGACCACCAAGGAATTTTAATAATGTGGAGACACAATGACATTTAGAATTGTTCGTGAACAGATCAGGACTTGTTTTGAGGCTGTTTACTTCCACTGTACTCAACACAGACAAAAGTGAATTTTGTGTGCTCTGGGAATTGCCTGGTGCATAGCACTTCCTTTTGCAATTTACCTGTGACATTGTACAGGGTATTATGTTGTTCTTTTTCTCATATCAAGGCCCTCCAAAATCAAACAAATAACGGTTCTAAAAAGAACTGGACAATTAGGGGGTGCAGACCTCAAGCACAAGTCGAAAATGGGATTGTGAATGTTATACGCAGTTTTTTACCTGTCTCTGTGAGTTTTGATTTACTGTTACAGTGATGTAATACTAAATGTTCTAATTTTCTTTCAGCAAACATTGTACCTTTTCTAGTTTCTTCTGTTCACATATTTTGTAACTCATCCAAAAGTACAAAATAAATCAGTGTGGGGACTGTGGCATGATTTATAAACAGGCTGTATGACGGTGTCATAGTGGCACAAATATCTTGTTTTAAGTCTTTAAAGCCTCTGTGGGCAGAAAATACAGGTTCAGAGATTCCTGGTATTTTCAAAAAACAGTACAATAAGTAAACCTTGTTTTTTTTTTATTTTCTAACACCTTAGTGGGAACATTCTAATGAGTCAAACTCAAGGGTATTTACTTGTTATACAAAAGAAAGTAAATTTTATGTAAAAAATGTGCATTTGGATTGGAAAAGTAATCAGCATTGCCATGGACACACACACACACACACACACACACACACACACACACACACACACACACACACACACACACACACACACAAAACCTCCCATTATTTTACATGAAAGAGATTGCAACTTTTTATTATTTTTTTTAGTTTGGTAGAAAAGCTATGTCAAAGGACTTAAGGAACCTTTTCACCCATGAATCAAACCAAAGGCACATAGAATATACATTTAAGATTTTATTTCCAGTTCAGACACAGTCTGTTTGCAGATGACATGGACATAATTGCAATGCTATGAGTAGCACATTGATAGGAGAAAATTAAAAATAAGAAATGAATGCCTGCCTTAAAGGCAGAGGCCTAGTGTTAAAGCCTACTACTCATAGAAAACATCCCTGTCTGTATCACCGATGATCCATTTTATCTAGAAATCTGGATGCAGGAGGTTGAAACTGGACTACAGGATAGTGTAAGTAGAGCCTGGCTGCCTTACATCAGAAAGAGACAGTAGGATTCTATTACATGTTTGTCCTGTTGGTGACCAAGGCATAGTTCCAAGCATCAAAGATCAGGAGGGGGTCTTACAATGGAACCTGTTGTAGTGCATATGTCTTTTTCTCCATTAACATGTGCAGCTCACATGTGCAAAATGGCATATTACAGCAGGAATTAGAAGAACCAGAACATATGCAGCATGATGACATCAAACAGTCAAAACCAATGACTTTCATTCTCACTGCCAGATCATAGAAGTTCACAAATGGCATGTACAGAGAGTATGGATGAGCTAAAGCTCCATGAAAAAAGGTAGGCACACCCCCTGGGTGAAATGGGGAGCAACGTTGGCAAATAAGTGGCTTGGGAGCTCTGATCTCAGATTAGCTGAAGAGAGGTCAGCAAAGTAGAGCAAATAAAAAAAAAAAAAATAACAAATTAGGGAGGGGCGATGCTGCACTATCCAGCCATACAAAGCACACTCTGAACTACTTATGTAAGACTACTGAATGTGTACTGGATAACTTTGAAAATGTTAAATTAAACCCAATGCATATCTGCTTATCTGCTGTTATATGACTTGGTCTGTATCCTCTCTGCACTTCCTGAATCTGAGGTAAAAATCTCTTCTTTGGTTGTTGTTGTTGTGTCTTTCGGCTTTTCCCAGTTAGGGGTCGCCACAGTGGAACTCTGGTCCGCTAATGATTGGCAGTAGATTTTTACGTGTCGAGTTGTCAGCTCTGACGCACAACCTCCAATGAAAGTATGCCCATTCACGCATGTCTCCACACAGAAGATACTCTAGCTGAGAATCGAACAGGGCAACGTCTTACTGTGAGGCGACAACGCTACCGCAGCACCACCAACGCAGTCAAAAATCTCTTCTTTGGTACAGTAGACAAACTTTTCTTGGAAGACTTGGAACTCTGAGCCCTGTATAAGGAGAACACAGCTTGTGGCCACTTTCTTAAAAATGAGAGCCACTTTTCCATATTGCCTGGCAGTGGTGCGCCCCCCTTCTTTCACGCAGTCAGAAGAGGCATGTAAATCATGTGGTCATAACTCTGTCTGGAGTTTAGGGCACTACTGCTAGATATTTCTTCTCACCTCCTAATAACAAACTGGTTGCCTTTGCCTTTGTGTGCCTGGCATGGCTGAGTAGGATGTGAAATGTTCAGTTAATTAGTTAACATATAAATATGTTGTGTCTTTCGGCTTTTCCCGGTTAGGGGTCACCACAGCGGAACTCCGGTCCGCTAATGATTGGTAGTTGATTTTTACATGCCGAGTTACCAGCCCTGATGCACAACCTTCAACGAAGGTACGCCCATTCACGCATGTCTCCATGCAGAAGACACTCTAGCTGAGAATCGAACTGGACAGCATCTTACTGTGAGGCGACAATGCTAAAGCAGCACCACCAACGCAGTCAAAAATCTCTTCTTTGGTACAGTAGACAAACTTTTCTTGGAAGACATGGAACTCTGAGCCCTGTATAAGGAGAACACAGCTTGTGGCCACTTTCTTAAAAATGAGAGCCACTTTTCCATATTGCCTGGCAGTGGTGCTGCCCCCTTCTTTCATGCAGTCAGAAGAGGCATGTAAATCATGTGGTCATAACTCTGTCTGGAGTTTAGGGCACTACTGCTAGATATTTCTTCTCACCTCCTAATAACAAACTGGTTGCCTTTGCCTTTGTGTGCCTGGCATGGCTGAGTAGGATGTGAAACGTTCAGTTAATTAGTTAACATATAAATATGTTGTGTCTTTCGGCTTTTCCCGGTTAGGGGTCACCGCAGCGGAACTCTGGTCTGCTAATGATTGGTAGTTGATTTTTACATGCCGAGTTACCAGCCCTGATGCACAACCTTCAACGAAGGTATGCCCATTCACGCATGTCTCCACGCAGAAGACGCTCTAGCTGAGAATCGAACCGGACAGCGTCTTACTGTGAGGCAACAACGCTACCACAGCACTTATTTAATTAAATATAACACTTGCATTCTTAGTGCTCCCAATGACTATGACATCAGCAAAACTTTAGCTACAGATTTCAGGTATATGTCCACTTGATTAAAAGTTCCTCAGAATGCTCTATATATAATTTCCTATTTACCAATTAACACTTCTTTGTGTTTTCTTAGCTAGCCTGAGGGAGCACCTTCCCCTCAAGGGGTGCATAACATTTTGCCAGAACCACTTCATAGGTTAGAACTAGACTAACTGCCCTTGCGAGCCATTTCAAGCCTAGCCAATTATCTGTTGTGGGATTCAAACCCTGCACTTTGTGTTTATAAGGTAAACACCTTAACCATTAGGCCACCCTCCCAACCTTGACAAGCCTTCCTCAGTGGCCTTTACAAAACTGCTCTCATGCATGCCCAAGAATTCATTACTTCATCTGCTGTCATTTTCAACCTCAGTAGCCTGCTGTTTCTTCCTCACACCTGAATCAGGGAGTCCACCTACAAGAAGGTCACTTTCATCAGCTTGATAGGATAAGCTATTCCTAAATACACATGCTGTGATTAAATGTTTGCCAGTGAAATTACCTAAAGTATGCCATTTCTTATAACAGGCTGCCTCTTGGAAACTGAAGTGCAGTAAAAAGCAAAATGATAAATTCTGTAAAACGTAAACCGCATTCAGTACTGATTCTTAAATGCATTCTTCAAAAGAGCAGTCTCTGTGTGGAAAGGAGCATTCTTTGTTTTATTGGCTTTTGGCCACTGCTGAGACAACTGCAGTATTCATCAGAAAGTTATCTGTAGTCTATTTTATAGCTTTTTCTAATGCAGTGAATTCTCTCTGTAAGAAACCAAGATAGATATCTATGGCAGATAAGAATCATGTGGTTGATCTAATGTGCCTGTACATCTACATTCTAGATAAGCTTCTGAGTCTGCTTAACAAAATCCTGTTTCTTTATTTTTCCCCCTTTACCAAACATGAAAATTGTCAAACATCATTCCTTCACATTCTTTAATACTGTAACTCTTTTTGAGGCTACCGACCTTCTCCCATTTCCTTATATCTCCCTTTGGCTTTCAACACCTTGTCTGTAAATTGTTTTCGTTTCTTCTCTTGTGTCTAATTTTTTGAAAGAATATAACCATGAGGGGAATGTGGACCTCCTTCAAGTAATTCAAGTACTTTAATACTTCCATCATTTCCTCCCGTTCCGTCCTTACTGTGCACATTCCGATGTTTGTATTAATTTCCTAGCTTCTGCTAAAGTTTTGTGTATGATTGTTGTTGTATCTACTTCACTGGTTTTGTGCCATATATATCCTGACAGGTAAGAGATCTCCAAATCTGCACAGAATGCTCTTTGTAAGATCTCACGAGGTGTCTTTTTGGTGGTATAATAACTTGTTTTCTGCTGACATCTCTTACTTAGTTTATCAATGTTTTGCCTGCTTACCTGATGCTCTGCAGTGTGTTTCTCATATATAATGTCTCTTTTAGAGTCTGCACATCATCCCTTTTGGCCACGGGGGTTTTTGTTGGGGCTTCTAACACATTCAGAAGGGATTGATTTTGAATACTGAAGATCATACTCAACATTCTCAGTAGCTATAAAAGTATCACACTCGCCTTTGGCTCTGGAAGATCAGAATGCTGTGAGTTCTGTTCCCATACCAGGCAGTTGGATTAGTTTCCACTACTGGCAGTACAGTGGAAGGGATTCCATAATCCTGAGTGTGTTTTCCTTTAAATAAGATGCTAAACTGAGAATTTATCTGCCTGCTCAGGTGTATATAAAAGAGTAGGGACTTTATTTTATAAATACACATCACAAATATTTCATCATTTAAAAACATGTACTCTTTAGAGAGTTTTATAATTCATTTTTACCTTATTTTATTTAGGTCTTAAACGCAACACTAACTTTAACACAAAATCTTAATGTTCTATCCTCTCCACCCTTTGTTCCACAATTTTTTATCTTTGTGTCTTTCGGCTTTTCCCGGTTAGGGGTCGTCACAGCGGAACTCCGGTCTGCTAATGATTGGCAGTAGATTTTTACATGCTGGCTTGCCGGGCCTAACGCACAACCTTCGACGAAGGAACGCCCATTCGCGCATGTCGCCACACAGAAGACGCTCTAACTGAGAATCGAACAGGCTAATTTACAGAATTCCATTCATTAAAAATCTGATTATACAATAATTCATGATAGTTTTTATTAATTATTTATTTTAACATTTGTTTACCAGGAAAGTCCAACTGGGACAGAGCCTGTTTTCAGGGGGGGGGGGGGGGATGATCCAGATGCATGTCTTTGGAGTGTGGGAGGAAAACAGAGCAACCAGAGGAAACCTACGTGAACACAGGGAGGACATGCACACTCCACACAGTAGGCACCCCAGCTGAGAATCGAACATTCCATACTATCCAAATATAACTAGTTAACAATATGCCTACATTTTTAATATTTCCATCTTTCTTATTATTATTCAATCCATACACAATCATTTATATGCAGTTTTGAAAAAAAAAATCGTACTTCTGATTCCCATATTTTCCAGTATTTTTTTACTTCAAGTTCATTTTCTAAAGACATGCTCCTTTGTTTCCACAACATTACAAATATTAAACATCCTTCACTTGTTTATGTTTCATAACCACCTTAAATGGGAATTTTTCCAGAGTAAAACTCTTTTAATTCTATTTTATTTTTTTAACACTCTTGTCTTTCATTGTATTTCCATTTGAAGTGACTTTTTTATAACTCCCTGTTTTTATGTAGTAACCTGTCTCCATTATATATTCATATCATTCTTTTCTATTATCTTTTTTCATACCAAACCAAATTATATCTTTTTGTCATCTCATAATATTCTTTCTTACCCTTATTTACATCTTTTTTTTCCATTTATATTATTCTGTATCATTATATTTTTTCTGTATACCTGGGAAATCTTAGTGCTTTGTTGTGGTAGTTAACAGTGATGGCCAGCATTGTGTTAATACAAGCACTCCCATTCACTGTCTCACAAAAGCAAACACACACGTGCACACACAAACACACAAGCACAGACACAGACACACACCAAACAGACGCGCGCGCGCACACACACACACACACACACACACACACACACACACACACACACACACACACACACACACAAAACATACCTCATACCTGTTCCTGGTGTCTCCCTTTTCACTGCCCTGGTAATTCAGGGATAGTTGCAGTCAGTCCTTAATGCCAAACATTTGAGTTTTACACTCAATAGATGGACGTTAGTGCAAAAGCTGTTATCCTAGCGACTTCCTAAGTTTGTAGGCAGAATAATTAAAATCAGTAAATGCTTTTGGCTTTGTCTTGATATCTTGTGATAAGAGGGTGAGAGATATAGATTCTTATTTCATAAGTTCACAGTTATAAGCTCGGCTAATAAACTCCAGGGCCTTTATAAGCCTAGATGTGCAGTTCAACCCAGTTGTGTCCCTATGTATCATGGGCATTTCTTAGGAGGGGGTGTATTAGTAAGGAATTTTCTAGAGGTTATGTGGGGAGTTATTCTGGGCATTACTGTCTGCCCCTATCTATCATAAACATGGAGGCCAGACATAGGTGAATTTTCAATTTCCCATGCTTAACATTCCCAGCCCCTCATATTTAATGAACTGCTGCAAGCATAACATAATGTCCAAGGTGCTCATATATCAAAAAACATATTCCACTAAATTAATCAGTTGGTGTAGTGGGTTAATGCTGAGGCTTTCTATGCCAAGGGTGCAGGGGTCAAATCTTTTACCCCCCCTTTTAGTTTATTTTTTCCTTTGGTTATTTTTTTACATGGTAGGTTAGTGTTGCTGCCTCACAGCAAGAGGTTCTTCAGTTCGATTCTCGGCCGGAGTTCTTTCTGTGCGGAGTCTGCATGTCCTCCCTGCAGATGCATAAACGATAAAGACATGCAGGTAGGTGCATATGCATGCGGGTGTGCCTTCCGTGAAGGTTAGGCGTCGGGCTGGTACCTCTGCACTGTAAAAATCCACTGCCAATCATTACCGGAATGGTGATCCGCTGTGGCGACCACTAACCGGGAAAAGCCGAAAAGACATTGCATTCTAATGTCCAGTGGTGACACAAAGTACTAATATCCTGGGGGGATGTGGCAAGGTACAGGGTAGGAATCCTTTAAAGCACACTACATAAGAGCATCCGTGGTGTCTAGTATTTCCCCGCACCACATTTTCTGTTTTTTTTAAGTATCTTTAAGGAATGCTGCAGAGAATATCCCTGGTGCCTTGTGTTCTCCCAACCCATTTTTACATGTAACTGCCATTCAAGCACAATTTTAGGGACGTATCTTTGGTGGCTAGTGGCTCTCCCATCGCTGATTTCTGTTCTGATTAAGTGCCATTCAGGCACAATATAAAGTGTTTTTCCTAGTGGCTACAGGCTCCCCCACCTCAATCCCCATTTTAAATGCCATTGAGGCACGAGTTTAAAGAGGTATACCAGGTGGTCAGTGGTCCCCTCACCCAATGTTTCAGCCCTTACTTGTTAGTCCACAGGTGTGTGGAAGTATGACATCTACCCCAACCCCCCACAGATACACACACACACACACACACACACACACACACACACACACACACACACACACACACACACACACACACACACACACACACACAAATACAGCCCATCACATGCACACACACCCTGGCATTACCTTACTACTAATCACCGCAGCAGTTGCCTTTTCTGTGATGGATGAACACAACCTTTTGGCCATGTTCATTACTTTGAGCAGCTAAGCAGTTCCACTTCAGAAGCATGTGGCTAATTAGGGTATGCATTTCCCCGAGACTGCCTCATTAGCATGTAGCATGGTCGTGGAGACAGCCCACCGCAGTGCTGTATATGTTTGTGCAAAAGTACTGTGGCAGGGCTGTGTCTTAATTCAAAAAAGTTACTGTGAGATTTGTGTCCACCTTGTGTTAACATTTACTAATTCAGCCCATAATCCTCTCAATACAATCTTTCAGTTGACAATAAAATCCAATTAATAACCAATAAAAATATAATGATGTCAAAACACCACCAGATTCATCAAATCTAACCCCACATCCTGTGTACTACAATATGCAGCACCTCTCTTAGTGGGATTTAGTCTTGATCTGAAAATAAATGAAAAAATCATTTCAACAACCCTCTTTCCAACTGCATCATAAATAAAAACAACCCCCTTAATAACATAACTGACCTAGAATGTAAGCATGTATGAAATACATTTTCTTAGAAAGAGGCCATTGGCATAGTGGGAAAAACTCTCTAACAAAGTACAAATTAAAATAATGATAATAATAATAATAATAATAATAATAATAATAATGGTATAAAATAATTACAAATGCAGTGTTTGACATTGTGGTTCCTTGGAGTATTCTTTCCCTCTGCCCAGGGGTACAGTGATCCTGGAGTTAGAATACATGCTAACAAGGGTATGAACAGCATAGTTTCCCTGTTTTGGAATTACTATATTGGCTACATAATTTTATATATTCATTGAAGCCAACTAGTGAGGTTCTTTTTTTTTTTTTTTGAGAATTTACACGTTTGTTTGCTAGATAATTACAGATTTTCACTACAGATCATGTATCTGTTGGTATCTAAAGATGCAAATGTGGGAATTCTCTGGCATAGTCAGAAAGGGGGAGGAGCATGATTTATGGGATAAGTATACTGTGGAGGTTTTAAGTTAGTACAGTTTGGCATGGACAGTGGCTTTCCTAAAAGTGATGGCACACATCCCTGTTATATTGAGTAGTATATTAAGAATTACAGTACAGTGTATAGCAATAATAAAGTTAGGCTGGAACAGCTTAGTAGGCAGAAGAAAAGAGTAGGGACATTAGAAAAAATAGAATTTTAAACAAGATTGGAATCCATCTTTCAACTTATGCAAAAAACAAACTTCTTTTATCAAATCAGTTATCTTCTCAGCAGAGCACTTAAAACCAGACTTGGACCCTGAAACCCACCTCCATAGAAAGACAAAGAGACAAACAGACATACACAGACATTCATATACATGTACGCACACACACACTCATATACATGCAAACAAACATACACACATGCGGCCGGACAGACATGCACAAACATACATATGCACTCACATACACATGCACAAAGATACACAAACCTGACCTAACCAATTCAAGTGTAACCTGGACAATTGGATGGGGAACAGAAAACCTATGTCTCTAATGGACACAGGCAGCTTGTAAATGGTTCATCTCCCAGGGCCCTGCTTGTAAATGTTTCACCTCCAAAGCCCCTGTTTAAACTTATCAGGGGTACCGGAACTTGTCAGAGATTTGGAAGGCAAGGCTTGGCTTAAAAAGGCCCTTGTGGTCATTAGCCTAGTACATACCTATGACACTTTGAACCTATAACCTAAACAGTAATAATTTAGTAGCACACAGTGTGCTATCTTCAGTTTTAGTTTGTTACATTATAGGAGAGGTATAGTGATGGGTATCATGAGTAGTAAATGAAAGAGTGAGTGAAGGACAGGTAAAACAAATAGAGAGCAGAGAGGAATTAGGTCAGAGTAATAGAGCTTTATTAGTAAAGGAGAGAAAGTGGAGAAGATCTGGTTATATGATTAGCTGAGTGGCATCAGCATGTAGCAAGTGTGTGGAGATGGGAGTGTAACTTGTGTGCTGTCTTTAAGAAGCATGTGAGGCTGTGCATGCACGTATAAATTCCAGACCCGTGCAATCCCTAGTGCCATTTTGAAGAGGCAGCCAGTGTGTAAGAATGTATGATTACAGCAATTAGTTTGTATATAAGTTACTTAGTCATAGTCAAATAAGCTTTACAGTAACATGCTTGTATAGAATAAAGCTTCTTAAACAGAATCCATGAAGACTTGTTTATTCATGTACCAACATGAAAGCAACATGGTGTCAGAACTGGGATGGAAAAGAACAAAACATTTGGAGCCATGAGATGCATAGAGGACAGCGAAGGTAAAACCAAGAGTAAACAATGCAAACATAATCAGAAGGAATTAAAGGTAGTAAACAGAAGCGCAAATTAATTACTGGATACAAAGAGGCAAGAAAAGGCATTGCAAGGGCATAAACCACATTATTAGACAAGAAAAAAGCAAAAAAAAGATTGTTAGCTAAAGAAAATGTTTAAGATAAAAGTGTTTGATGAAACAAATGTGTTTAAATACAAAACGAGGATGTTAACATATAAAACGAGCATGCTTAAGGCAGAATGAGTGTGTTTAAGGCATAACTGGGCATGTTTAGAATAAAATAAGCACAAAGAAAGTACGCTGGCATAAACAAAGGAAAGGGATTTAAACAAGCACAAAGAATAATAATAAGAAAGGAAAAGGGGCACAGTAGATAAAAAAAAGCAAGGTGACTGCTATGTTGGGCAAAGTGCTGTGTTTGGGCATGACTACGACTTTGTTTTATATCAAAAAAGTAACTAAAGTCATTTGAAGTATCTCAGTGTGTGTAAACGTGCTTACAGTGTGTGCTTATTACTATGCATGTATTTCAAAGTGTTCACTGTTTGTAAAGTGCAACTATCTTGTAATTCAATTGAAGCATGGTTGTTTGAAGAAAAGTTCTTGTGCTGGATGTGGCTGTTCGCAAAATGCCACCATTACAGAGTGCTTCTTGTACTGTAAGGAGTTGCCTGGCAAGGTTCCGCCATTTTGGGAATATTTCACTGAATTGTATCTAGTCATTTACAAAGTACATATACCTCAAAAGACATTGAATTTGGGTAACCAAAATCTGATTATTTGGATTGTGCAATTGCGTAAGAAGTTTCTTGTATTAAAGAAAGGTATTTCTTACAAAAAAGATTACAAGAATATTTCAGTGCTCATGAATTGCTCAGTTGCATTGCAAAGTTCTCGAATGTTTTTTAAAGCGACGACTTTAATAAGTGATAATGCATGACTGTTTCATACCTGCCTTTATCGATAAATTTCCAAGCAACTACTTTAGCCAATTTTTTGCCTTTACCAGTTCCGATAGCCAATGATTTAGCATTTTGCCTTTACTTATCGAAATTTCATTAAAGCATTGCAAAGTCCAAGAAACGTATTGAAATTTCATAAAAGGTTTGCAAAGTCCGAGAAAGTTATCAAAATTTCAGAAAAGCATTGCAAAGTTCAGGAGAGTTATCAAAAATTTATAAAAGCATCAGAAAGTCTGAGAAAGTATTCCATTAAGCTCCGTATACAGCAAATAAGTTGAAAAGGTATTTTGCTGAGTTTTGTAAAGCATCGAGAAAGTTAGAAAGTTATTTCACAAAACACAATAAAGCAAAGAGCAACTCATAAAGCTATTTTGTACAGCAGAGTGAATATTTAAGAAATTTGAAAAGGTATTTTGCAAAGTGCAGTAATGCATCGAGAACCCCGAGAGGTTTATTTCGCAAAGACCAGTTAATTGAAAGCACTACGTGGTTATTCACACAATACTGATAAGCACAAAGAAAGAAAGTGCAGTTGTAAAGCAGAAGAGCATTAACCAAACTGAATTTTCATGCCAATTCCTTATGCACGTATATATATATATATATATATATATATATATATATATATATATATATATATATATATATTTATATATGTGTGTGTGTGTGTGTGTATGTGTGTGTGTGTGTGTGTGTGTGTGTGTGCTTATTTGTATGTATTTGCAAGACCCTTCACTGGTATGTGTTAATATGGCAGACGGAGTTCAAAAACCTCAACTACTTGTGTTTGACCAGAACATTGCAGAGTACTGGAGAATATTTGAACAGGAGTACAATATTTTTATACAAG
Source organism: Protopterus annectens (assembly GCF_019279795.1). Taxonomy (NCBI): domain Eukaryota; kingdom Metazoa; phylum Chordata; order Ceratodontiformes; family Protopteridae; genus Protopterus; species Protopterus annectens. The sequence continues at coordinate 1,636,093,700 of NC_056732.1, forward strand.
CAGCTTATGCAGCTAGAGATGCATGCACAAGTGCATTTATTTTGCTGACTCTAGCAGGATCTGAGGCTATAGGAAGATATCAGTCATTTGTGTATGCACCAGCAATGTATGAAGATGAAGGTGCAGACCGCCATATTGTTGTGCAAGCTGAAGCCAGAGAAGACCCAGAGTGTTTAAAGCTTAAGTTTAAGAGAAATGTGCATCCCCTAGACAAACATAATATTAGAGAGGCATTTGTTTTACACAAGAAATCAGAAGCCAGGGGAAACATTTGCAATTTATATAACTGACTTGAGGAACAAGGCCAAAATGTGTCGGTTTGGTGACTTGAAAGATGAGCTGATAAAGGATAGACTTGCATGTGTTATTAATAGTGCTGCAGTGAGGAAGATTTTTCTCTGTGACAGTGATTTAACATTAAGCAAAGCAATAGAGATTTGTCAGATCCATGAGGTGACAGAAAGGCACATGAACATGCTTACAAGTGACAAAAGCATGGTTTCAGTAAGCTCCAGAGCAAACGTAGACATTATGCAACACGTGGCAAGCAGAAACAGACATAAGCAAAGAGCAACCATGGGGATTCCGAAGAAGATGCTGGTCCTGAGTCTTCCAGAAAGTTCTAGGAGAAGTGTAAGCTCCACCACCATCTCAGTGCCATACAAGCATGAGTCAGCAAAGCCCAAGTCTAGCTTTATTGTTAACTGTTGAAACTGTGGTGCAAATCATGAATCTAAAAGAGAGAAATGTTTAGCATATGGTCAGCAGTGCCATAAGTATATGAAATGGAAACACTTTCAAAAGTTTTGCAATTCAAGAAAGCCTCACACAATTGTAAAGAAAGGTCATACAAGAAAATAAGTTGATCTAGTAGAGCCAAAACAATCTGCTTTCTACGTAGATGATGTATGAGTACTGGGAGAAAGAGTTGACACAGTAAATTTATTAACAAGGAGTGAAGTGTTTTGTACAGTTTGGATCAATGGGAAGTCCACAGAGCTCAAAGTAGACTTTGGATCAAAGTGCAGTGTTACATCAGCAGAACCAACAAACTACTCAATGTAACCAGCAGTGCGAGACTAGTTGCATGTGGAGATGAAGACATTCAGACCGAAGGTTCAGTAATACTTCCATGTTATTTGGCTGGGAACTGTTACAACTTACTATTCTATGTAGTCCAATGACCAGTGCAATTTTTATTAGGTCACAAAGATAGTTTGAGAATGAATCTGCTTTCTTTTGCTAAAGAATTTCATCATGTGAGTGCAGTTTCAAGTTCAAGTTTTGCAGAAGTCATTTTTTCAGAGTATGCTGATGTTTTTGATGACAAGTTGGGCAAGCTTCCAGTTGTATATTCTATAAAATTAGACCTCGAGGTCACGCCAGTGGTCAGACCAGCAAAAAGAGTTCCAGAAGCTATGCAAGATAAAGTCAAAGCTCGGTTGGATAAAATGGTGCAGCAAGGTGTCATTTGTCCAGTCACAGAACCAACTGAATGGGTGTCATCCATGGTAGCCTCTCACAAGAAATACTCAGATGAAATCAGAATATGCATTGACCCTAGAGATTTAAACAAAGCATTAAAGAGATCATACCATCCGATGTGCACAGTAGAGGAAGTTGCAGCTCTAATACCAAATGCTACCGTATTTTCTGTTTTGGATGCAAAGTGTTCATTTTGGCAAGTCATGCTTGATTGCAAATCCTCATATCTAACTAATTTTAGTACTTTGTTTGGCAGATACAGATTTCTAAGGATTTCATTTGGAGTAAATTCTGCAAGTGAAGTTTTTCAGCATTGAATGGAACAAATTTTTTAAGGTTATCCTTGTGCCATAATAGTAGACGATCTACTAGTTGGTGACAATGGCAAAGCAGAGCATGACAGAAACCTCAAGAAAGTTCTAGATAGGGCACATGAAATAAATTTGAAGCTCAGTCCTGTGAAGTGCAAATTCAGACTTCCAGAAGTAACCTACATATGACATTTGTTTACAAGTACAGGCTTAAAACCTGACCCAACCAAACAAACAGCTATTTTAGAAATGTCAACACCAGATAATGTGCAGAGTTTACAGAATTTTATGGGCATGGTCAACTATTTGGGCAAGTTTATACCAGATTTTAGTGAGTTGACAGCACCGTTAAGAGAGCTAACATGAAAAAATGTTGTTGTATGGTCATGGTTAGCACATCATCAGAAGGCATTTGATGACCTTAAGCAGAAAATTGCGCCCCCCCCCCCCACGTTAAGCTACTATGCCGTGAAGAAAGCAGTTGTTCTATCCTGTGATGCTTCTAAATTTTGGTCTTGGTGCAGTTATTCTACAAGAAGGCAGGCCAGTAGCCTATGCATCTAGGAGACTTACTCAAACAGAGATGCAGTGTGCTCAAATTGAAAAAGAACTTTTAGCAATAGTTTTTGCATGCTCCAGATTTCACGATTATATTTATCATCTAGCTATTCAAATTGAAATCGATCATCAGCCTCTAGTTACTTTTCTAAAGAAATATATGTATTCTGCTCCAGTGAGATTATGAGATTAGAATGATGCTCAAATTGCAAAATAACAATTTCAAAATGGTCTACAGTAAAGGTAAATTGCTTTATCTGGCTGATACTTTATCCAGATCTCCTAGAAGTACAACAGAACTGCTTGATGCTGAAAATTTTGACTGATCAAATTTCACAAAAGCTCACTCACTACATCAATGCTGGAGGGCCCTCAAAACAATTTAGTGTATCACCTGAGGTGCAATCATATTTTCCCTACAGAGATGAATTGTTGATGGAAAATTGTATCATTTCCAAAGGTCCTAAAATTTTCGTTCCTGCTTCATTACAGCATGAATACAGTCAGATTTTGCATTGTGGTCACCCAGGTTTATTATCCACTAAGAGAAGGGCAACAGAACTAGCATTCTGGCCTTCATTATCAAAAGACATTGATAGTGTTCTTTCTTCTTGTTCGATATGTAATAGTACCAGAGCACATATGCAAAAAGAACGACTTCAGCTAAATCCAATACCTGAACTACCTTGGTCTACTGTTGCAACTGATATCTTTGAATGGAATAATCAACATTATTTGGTTTTGGTAGACTCTTAATCAAACTGGTTTGAGATTGATCTGCTACCAAACTTCAATAGCTGTTATCACTAAGCTTAAACATCATTTTTCAGTTCATGGTAGCCCTCGCAAACTTTATTCTGACAATGGTACTCAATTTACTAGACAATTGTTTCAGAAATTTGTGAGTGAGTGGGACTTTGTACATGTCAGTAGTAGTCCTGAATATCCTCAATCCAATGGTCTAGCTGAACATGCAGTACAGAGGGCAAAGCAGTTACTTGAAAAGTCAAAGCATGATAATACCGATGTATTCTTGAATTTACTTCATCTCAGAAACATACCTTGTGACTATATTCTTGGCTCACCTGATCAATGACTACTTTCCAGCCAAACTAGAACTATGCTACCTATTTCATGAAATTTGTTGAAGCCCAACTCTAAAAACAATAAAACCATCAAGGCTCAATTGTTGAAGAAGAGTAATATCCAGAATTCTAGTTCTGACAGATCGAGCAGATTACTTCGTTCATTGAAGGAAGGAGACAGGGTGCGAATCCAGACAACAAAAGGTTTTGATTGAAGAGGACATATAACAGGTGTCTGTGCTGAGCCAAAATCTTATTAGGTAAGCTTCAAGGGTGTAGAGTATAGGAGGAATCACAGGCATCCTCTTCCTGTACTAGAATCATCACAATTGTAATCACAACATTGTATCTGTGATGCAGACGGTAAATCAAAGACTGAGTCAGACATTGTTTCCAGACCAGTATGTGTCCAAAAGTCTGATTCTGTTTCAGAGAGTAATTCAAACATTCCACAGGTAAACCATTCTGCAGAGACTGTTCCAGTTGCTAAAACTGATTCCCAGTTTTATGTCACACGATATGGACGAATTTCAAAGCCTGATGTGAAATACACAGCAATGTGTACTTGATTGTATATACATGTGTACCTAGTATTGTATAATGCATATCTCTAGATTATTTGTGATTTCTGCATGCTAAATATCTCATGACAAATTGCATGATCTATTTCTCAAAGAGGGAGGATATAGATCAGAGTGTAGCACGTGTGCGCTATGTCTTTAAGGAAACGTTCGAGGCTGTGCATGCACATGTATATTCCAGATGCATGCAATCCCTAGTGCCATTTTGAAGAAGCAACCAGTGTGTAAGCATGTATGATCAGAGTAGTTAGTTTGTATATAAGTTACTCATTCATAGTCAAATAAGCTTTGCAGTAATGTGTTTGTATAGAATAAAGCTGCTTAAACAAAACCCAGGAAGGTTCATTTATTTGTGTACCGACACAAAAGCGACACTGACCAAAGACTTTTCATTTCTACCAGGGGAAAAGTCAGTGGTGCTAAGTGGAAGAGTGCCTTTACAAATCTACTGGTTCTCCTAAAGGTTAAAAAGCCTTCAAAAAAATGGGCTTGGATAATCAGGGAACCCGTTGAATGCTCAGTTCTAAAGGGGTGAACTAGTATAAAAAAAGAGCCCAGTAACACGATGTTCACCTATCTTGGCACAAAACCCACGTGTTATGACTGCATTCCTAAAGGCAGAGTCTCCATTTCCTTTCCTCTTCACTGACGAAATCTATTAAAAAAAAACACTGTGAGTCAGCAAAAAAAAATAAATAAATAAAAATAACTGAACTTACAGAAGTAACTACAGCAGTATTAGAATGGCTGCAAGGAACTGTTCTTTCCTTTCCCATCGCTAACTGCAGCTCTTAAAAAAAATCTGAACTAAAGGAAGTAACTACACAGCAGTAACCAGTGTCACTGTGCATATGAAAGTGTGTGTGTGTGTGTGTGTGTGTGGGTGTGTGTGTGTGTGTGTGTGTGTGTGTGTGTGTGTGTGTGTGTGTGTGCGCGCATGTGTATTTTTGCATGTTTTTCTTGTAAGGGTCTGGACTGTGTGTAATACTAACAAGCTAAAATACATTGCTATTATTTATTAAACCATTCACTTGATGACAATCAGGCATCTGAGCTGTGCATGGTCAACAAAATGAATATTTCTTTGTGTGCTTTGTGTGTGTGTGTGTGTGTGTGTGTGTGTGTGTGTGTGTGTGTGTGTGTGTGTATGTGTGTGTGCACATGCATGGAGGAAGTTGCAATGCTTTGCAGTGTATGTGTTTGACAGCAATGACTTAAAATATATTACTGTAACAATTATTTATGTATTTCTTCATTTATTAGATCAGAATAAAACATCTGATGTGTATACAGTCAATAAAGTGGCTGTAATTGCTGTCAGCATATGTGTGTGTGTGTGTGTTTGTTTATGTGGGTTCATGTGAGAGTGGATGTGAGTGCATATGTGTGTGTGTGTGTGTGTGTGTGTGTGTGTGTGTGTGTGTGTGTGTATCTAAGTTATATACATCTCTGCAACTGTATGTTTGTGGGTGTATATATGTAAGTGTATGTGTCAACAAGTGTGTGTATGAATATAGTCCTTAAATACTTACATAACTTATATTTTAGATACATTATGCTTCATTCAATATCAATTATGTATTCTACACCAACTTTGAAATATTTGATGAAATATTTTACATAACAAATGTAAATAAAAATGTATATACTAATAACAAAACATATGTAAAAGAATTTAAGAGATAACCCATTTTCTAAGTGTAGTAATGCCCTCCAAGTGGGTGCTCCAGAGAAATAACGGACCTTCTTGCAACATACCCGAGCAGTTCATTTATGCTATAATGTCCACCCTGCCCAGCATTATTGCTATTGATTCAGATTAGCAGCACAGACCTAGAGAGCAAGTTGGTTTCTGTGTCCTGGATGTCCAGACTTGCTATAAACATTTTGTAACTGAATAAAGTCCAGGGTACAGAATGAGGTTACATGATTTTAGACACATTGTAATGTGTATGTGCCAGGCCTTATTTAGTATTATGGGGTAATGACATTACATTGCAACTGTAATGTTTGAATTCCTAACACAAATTTGATTGTTTGACTTATATTTCTAAGTAGATGAAATTGCTGCACCTGTAAAACATATAATACTTTTTCATTCAGTAACATTTTAAAGGGTTCTGCTTTTTGACCTAAATGGAAACCTGTAACTTACTCTTCTCTGCAAGATACTAGCGATAACATCTTGTATTTTAATGGTTTTAATGTCCTTAACTCACAGCACTTGGTTAGGGAGTTGCTTTCTCAGACATCAGAGTTAATTTGCTCAGTATTTAAAGTAATAAATCTGTTTATGATCATCCGGTTATTTAAAATTCTGAGCCAGTGCTAGAGGTAACAGGAATAAAGAGATCAGAGAGGAATGACAAGGGCTCCAAAGGGTTCCCCTCAGTAACATTAACTTATTGACAAATAGGGTAGATCTCAGCTGGGGCCTACATTAGGGCCTTCAGCCTCTGAGCCTGTTGATACTCCCCTATCTAGTACCAGAGTTTGATTTCCAAATGGTGTGGTCCCTGTGACAGAATGGACTCTAAATCATCCATTTGGAACTAAGGCCAGTCTCCCTGGCTGTAAAATCCTTGAAGACAAAGCTGTTTCAATGTGTTTTACAGACATCCTAATCTTATCTTAATCCTTGTAAAAGTCTAGTTATGGTTCCATGTACAATTAAGTCCTTAAAATCCAATATCCTGTAAAAAGAGGTGATATTCAGCACAGAAAACATTTTCCAGGAAATAAGCTTATGCCAGGCCTTCTGGTCTGAGAATATCAAAAACTGATATACTTGCTCATCCCCTGTGCAAGAAAGTACTCCTGTCTGGTAGTGGACCCCCCAAAAGGGCATCACTGTGTCAGCATTTTACATTCCAAAAAAAGTAAACCATTTGGAAACTGTCCTGAACCTCTCTTCCAGGATTTTTAAAGCTATTGATTTGGAGACCATGTCTGGTGTAGGTCTATTTGAAGTGGAGCATTCTACGGAGCAACTTCTAGGCCGCTTGGGAGAATGCAGTCCTTATTATGTGCTACTAGGTGAAATAGGACAAGGAGAAAGTACCAGTGGACATGGTCACCTTTCTCTGGTGTAGATGATTTCTGTATGCCATTTGAACTCTTGGACTCAGTGGTGTTGAAGTTTGTCTCTTAGAAAGCTATTTTTGTAGTGGGTGTCACCTCTACTCAAAGGATTTTGGACTTTAAATCTCTGATATAAATGGACATTATTTGAGCTTTCATAAGGATCAGGAGACCCTAAGGAGAATCCATATATCCTCCCAAAAGCAGTATCTGAATTGACTCTAAATCACTTGATTTATCAACTTATTTGCTTTGCAATGGTAGAAACTAGGGCAGAGCTGAATCTTCACCCCTGGATGTATACTTTCATTTCATGCATTACTGAAAGGATATACATGAATTTGGTGAAGACCTGCCAGCTGTTCCTTTCCTTTCCTCTTATATGATAAACATTTTGACTTTCTGACAAATGCTTTCCAAGTGTACTACCAATTGCACTGTCTTTGTGCCATCTGGCAGCTAACAGCTGACAGTAAAATGCTACAATGAAAACCACTGTACTTGGGGAGTGGCTTTTTCCTCAGCTTGCTTCAAAAACTCATTTGCAGGCATCTGTATTGTAGACAGCTGGTATCCTGTGTGCACATTCATAGGTTCATAGGTGTGTAGTAGGCTAATGGCCCTGGAGCCTTTACAAGCCTGGCCGATAGGATTACCCTGGCATTGTGCCACCCAACCATAGTTCCCAGTGCTTCTATCAAGTAGAACCACTGGAGTGATCCCCGGGGTGAATTTTTTGTTTCCCATCCACTCATCAAGATTTCTCTTGAAGAGAGCCAGTGAGGTGCTCTGCTTGACATGTATGGAAAGTCTATGCATAGCATGGGCAGTCTCTGGGTTATGAACATGTCACTCCAGCTTGTTCTGTTGATTGTGGTAATGAGGTTGAGGTCTCTGGAGTGTGTAGTGTGGAGGGACTGGGATTTCTTTAGATGTAGCATTTCTAACGGAGCTGGGTCAGACATGGCTTTGTAAGTCAAGCAGAGACCGCCTCTAACTAGGCGATATGAGACAGAGAATATTTGGAGTTTTTTGAGTCTGTCCATATGGACAAGTGTTTAAGGACTAAGATCCTCTTTGTGAGGTATTTTGTGGTCTCTCCAGTTGTTGTAGGTGTCTAGTGAGGTACATGCTAAATGGGGCATTGTACTCGATGATTGGCCTAATGAGGGAAGAATAGATGCAAAGCCCTTAGTAATGAGATGTGCCACATAGAAGGACTTTCTGACCACAGTGGCAATGTGGTGGTCAAAAGAGAGGTTGCTGTCAACCTGTGTTCCCAGATCTCTTGTGATGCCTTCTGTGTTCAGTGGACTACCATCGATGTAGTAATTCATGGGAACTGGGTTTTTCCCAAAGGGGTTGACGACACATTTTTTGGCATTGAGCTTAAGGCCATGGTTCTAACACCAGTCATTGGTCTCAGTGAAGCCTTTCTGTAGGATGTCAACATCACTTTGGGGGTTAATTATGGCTCCCAACTTGTAATTGTCTGCGAACTTTGTCAGCCAGAGTCCCTTCATGTTGGCCTGAACTTCAGAGAAGTAGATACCAAACAGGAGAGGACCCAGGAACAAACCCTGTGGGGCTCCACTCGTGACAGGTCGACAGTCTGACTTGGAGTCAGCTACTTTCACACTGTAGGTTTTATCTGTGAGCCAGTTTGCAACCCACCTAGTAATATAGGGGTTGATGCCTAGCTTAGTGAGTTTTCTATGATTCCTGAGTGGGGAATGGTATCAAAGGCCTTGGCCATATCAAGGTAGGCTGTATGAACCACCTTGCCTTCATCCACAGCTCTGGTGACTGACTCAAAGAAGTCGACCAGGTTGAGCAGGCATGATCTACTCTTCACAAAACCAAACTGTGTGGGATCCAGAGTTTGGAGGTTCCCTATATCTTTCTTTATTAGGTCCATGATGATGCATTCCATAGCTTTGCATATCAGGCTAATGGGGCGATAATTCCCAGGGTCTGTAGTCGCTCCTCCTTTCTGGAGAGGGATGACTGTAGCAGTGCGCCATTCGGTAGGGACAAAGCCTGAGATGAGGCTGTGATTGAACAGGGTACACAGGTGAGGTGCCAGTTCACTCTGTAGTTCATGTGGAACACAGCCAGGGATATTGTCAGGTCCCATAGAGGCTGTATTCTTGGCCTTGGACAGTGCTGTTTTAACCTGTGCAGCAGTAATACTGGGTGTCTGGCAATATATACTGGTATTGTGATTGGTCGTTTGGGGGGGGGGGGTAAAGTTGGCACTGAATCTGTCTGCCAGCATATTGGCAATATCTGTTGGTTCAGTATAGGAGGTGTCACTGTGCACCAGGTCCAAACAAATCGGGGTATTGCCGTGGAGATTCTTTACATAACTATAGAAGGCCTTGTGGTTGTCTTTGCTATCTACTGCAATTCTCTTTTCATAGCTAGCTTTAGAGGATTTGATGAGGGATCTCAACTTTTTGTTGAGGCTGATAAGGGAGTTTTTCCAGTCTTGGGACTTCACCTTATTTCTCATCAGTTTTCTCCTCCTGTTGTAGAGTTTATTTATGGCAGGAGACCACCAGATTGGCTTCCTTTTTCGGAGGAGAGTGTCTTGGTTCTATTGGGTATGGCGAGATCCATACATTTGTGTACATGTTGTACAGGGCATTAGTGTATGATTCGGTGGTCATGCGGCTGTTCTCCAATTGCATGGGTGCCGTGAAGTTAGCCACCTCTGATTTTAGGAGTCCAAAGTTAGCTTTGGAGAAGTTTGTCATGGTGGTTACCTTTGCGGGGCAGGGGTGGAGGGATGTGGATTTCCAAGGTGAATAGTTTGTGGTTGGATCTAACCAGGGAGGAACTGACTATTGGTGTAGAGCAACGGTCATCCATGTTAGTAATGACCAGGTCAAGGATGTTGCTACCTCTAGTGGGGATAAGAATGAACTGGTCCATGGCATTGGAATTAATGAATTCCAGGAATTGTTGGGCAAGTGTATTGGTACATGAGTAGTTTTCCCAGTTAATTGAGGGGTAGTTGAAGTCTCCCAGTATGTGAGTGTTAGGTTGGCCCTAATATTCTCAAGGGTGCTTAGAAACGTGGAGTGTGAGTCTTGGGTCATGGTTGGGGACCTATAGCAGGCTACAACCTGAATCGCTGTCTTACCCAATGTTAGCTGCACCTGAAGTATCTATGATGCGTCATGCTGGGCTTCCAGTCTGAAGGTGTGTGCATCCTTTATGAATATGGAAACACCACCACCTTTGGAGCTTCAGTCCAAGTTCTGGGGCCGAAAGATACAAACCTTCATTAGATATTTTAGCCTTAAGAATGACTCCAGGAGTTGGGTGTCTTTTGGAACTACAGTACTTCAAGACTCAGCTTTCTAAACAAAGTCATTGGGCCACCCTCTGTTTTTTTTCAGTTCTGATAATTATCACAGCAGATTATTTGGATTCAGGTCAACCACAACACCCAACAAAGAAGTCCTTTATATTAGAGGCTGTAGCTGGGCTACAAGAGCAGCTTTGATGGGTCAGAGGTACCCTTCTACCTCCCCCTTGTTGGTGTGCAGCCACTCGGTCCAGCTTCAGCTGTTGGGAGTTCCCTGTTAGCAAAATGTGTCAAATCTTCGTCGTTATTTCTCGACTTGCAGAAGGGGTGCTCCAACTGGATGGTGTATCCGACAGGCTCTAGAGTTAAGCACCCTTTTGTAAACTCCATGAGTGGCCAAAGAACGTGTGTACCCTGAAGCATGGGATCTGTCAAAGATAGTTGCAGAACCGGGGCTGAAGGAAGGGGTAACAGTTTACAATTGGGTGTTCGGGACTCAAAAGGTTGTCAAGCTGTGCTGTCATGCCGCTAGTTGGAATGTTGAATACAAGAATTACTGACTGTCCAAACTTGGCTGCCTTTCAGACCTATGTTAGCGCTTGATCCTGGGTCTAGAGCATAAATAACTTTTGGCATTCGGTATGTTTTTCAGGTATGCCATTATTTATCATGCCAGCGTTTGAGCTTGGGTTCCTGTGTTTTCTCAACTCAACCTTCTGAATCTCGAGCACAGTGAATTTGGATAAACACTACAATATCTCTTCTATGTCCACTCATAGAGCAATTGGTATACTAAAAATGTATCTGCTATTTCCTTTTCTACATGTCTAGTTGGACCAAGTTATACAAGTAGGCATATGCACAATGCCATGTCAGATTCTATGAGCAGCTGTCATCAGAAAAAGATTAGAGACAGGGGACTATACCAGTAGTAGGACTTGTGACAGGATTCTGAGTACAAGAGTCCACACAGTTTAAGGAGAGGAAGTTGAGTGATTAGTTGCAGGTTAAACCTCTGGCAATTAAACTGAGTGTTAACACTGTACATGAAGTAGATTGATGCAGTAATCACAATGGCATCCTGTTACAGTGAATAAGTGGGACTGGAAGAAAGGAGTGTCATCTATTAATGCAAGAGAAAATACTGAGCCATTTGACAGTAGAGAAACAAAATATTCATCCAGTGTGATTCTCAAAAGAAAGGATGTACTGTTTTATTTCAGAACAGGTGATTAGTACCACAGTGGTTGAAAACAGGGTGGTGGTGATCATATGCATAAGCACTCTTTGTAGTAATCACACAGAGAGCAAGGTGTGACTGTAGTACCACGCTCATATAGCATTTTGCACCCTATTAGCCCTTGGACGGTGCAGTGGTGCAGCAGTAGCATTGTCACTTCACAGCAAGAGGTTCTCCGGTTCAATTCTCAGCTGGAGTGCCTTCTGTGCGGAGTCTGCATGTCCTCCCTGCATTTTTGTGGGTTTTCTCTGGGTACTCCAGTTTCCTCCCACATTACAAAAACATGCATCTGGAACATTTCTCCCTGGGCCTCCTCTGAAAATTGGCTGTGTTCCAAGTTGGACTTTCCCGGTAAACAAATGGATGTAAAAGCCATAGCCTGCAACTAGTTGGACATCATTTTACTACATCTGCAAAGTAGTATTTTTTGGGGGGAGGGGGGTTATCTTGCAGAAACTCTTTGCTTTCTATAACTGCAGCAAATATATGTTGTTTGAGCAATAATGATTTTTTTTCACAGTGTAGGTGATAGCTAAGTAGAGATACCAGCTTTGAATTAAACACTAAACATAATGCAGTCTACATTTTGAATAGTTAACATCTTATTTTTCTAAAAGCAAAACTGAACATTGTTTTATGCCCAAGCAGAATTTCCTTTGTAGCTTCTGCAAATGAAAGAAAGAAAGAGAGATACTGAGAGTGAGAGAGAGTGGGTCCACTTTCTGGAGAGTGGGTCCACTTTCTGGGTCAGGGTGCACCTTTAAATATGCTCTTTGAATACACTGATTTCTGTTACATGTCCAGTTACTGATCTCTGCTGCTGCACTGATCCAGTGCTAAAACCTCATTCTGAATGAACAAGCAAAGCCCTTTAACAGTGACCAGCTGATTCTATATGGATGGACTAAAGTTAGTGAAACTGCTCTGTAGTACGAAAGAGACAAGTGCAGAAGTAAACCAGCTGCGTTTACTTAAGCTGTGAACTGTTAGTCTGCCTGCTGAAAGCTACAGCCAACATGCAGTGAGCTATGTCTGTTGACGAAGTGACTGAAACTGTTTTGCGAGGGGGGGGTGGGGTGACATCTCAATCCATTCTGAATCAATGTTTGAGTCAAGCCAGGATTTTATAATGTCTAGGAGTTTTAAAGCCCATAGCAGCTTCTTGCTGCTAATGTGGACTTATTACTGAGTCACCACTTAGTTTTATCTGTCAGTGGTTAAATCCAGTACTATCAGAAACGTAAACGCCCCCACATTATCACCGTGTAGCAGGCTGCCAACAGAGAGAGCCTTGTCGCTGTCATTAAGAAGCACAATGTATGCAGAACACCAGAGGGGGATTAATGCCAAGAAAAATACCTCAGGGGTGGTAATTTTAATATGAGAATTTAATTTGTAATTTCACAGATTAAGAATTTTGGCAGTATTAATCCCTTTATCAGCTCACAGCAGGTTATTTGCACAAGCATAACCATAAGGCGATATTCACTGGGAGAAACACGTCTTTGCATAACACCAAACATCAGGAGCAGTGAAGCCTTTTGAAGGGGAGAATAAAGATGAAAAACCATTATATTTTAAAGGAAGGCTTCACTAAATGCCTCCAGTAAAATGTGAGCCTGAAACTGTCATTTCTGCTTTTAATAGATAATCTTAACTAGGTACAAAACCGACTGTATGAACTGACACCTCTGATGTGTAATTCAACAGCTTTTTTCCCCTAGCAGTCCAATTTGATCTCATATTGAGAACATGATGTTTGAAAACAAACACATTATTTGTCAGTCATTGCCTCCCATTGTTCCATAGCAGGGCATTGGTATTCGTATTCAGAGACTGTTTCTGTCAGATTTGGCCATTAGAGGACTATTTTAAAATACACTTACTGTTACTATTTTGTTTTGCTTGCTTCTTTTGCCATCATGTTGCATTTTAGCCCTGATGCAAATGGTGACAAGCATTTATAAGAAATTGTGATTTTTTTTTTTTCTTTTTTTACAGTGGCCTCTATCTTCACAGTTTCAAATGTGAAACTTGTACCTGAAGCAGGAGACAGCACAGGTCTTTATGGAAAAAACAGCGGTCACGGCAAAGGTTTATCCAACAGTAAACACTGATGGCATGGTTTAGCTGATAGACATGCAGCATGCAGGTAAGAAGTATTGCACAGATAAAAACTTAACAAATCTGGAATTTAATGTTATTGTGCGCAACAGCAAATCATTCCTGCTTTAGCTCCCTTTTCCCTCATAGATAGGGGCGATGTAAACACTCTGCTTGGCTCTGGGATATTTGTCCATATAATATAAGGACTAAAATCATTATGGGAATGCATAGCTAGACTTTTAAAGATCCGTATGGATCAGTAACCTAGTAAGTACCTATGAAGCTAAGAATCTAAAAATATGATTTGTTTATCATCACCACTGAGTCCTACTTCTTTGTACAAAAAGGACATTTGTTGTGCTGTTGGGATCATATTTCCTATGTATATTTTAGTAGTCTTCTGGGAAATGTAGTTCAATGTAATGACAACTTTGAAAACAGGCCATGTACTGGCGATGAACTTGACAGCTTCCTGACCACTGACCAGTTGTCTGTAAGTCTGTGGTTATGCTAATGTATATGTGTAACCAAAGCAGTAAGAGTGAGATTCAAGGCTTGCATTGTTTTAGGCAGCTTTGAGCTTCAGAGTTTGGAAAAGCAAATGTAAGACGTTCATTTTTATTTCATGGCTGAAAATACTGGAGTGTTTGATAAGACTGAAGGTAAATAACAGGTGTGCCCATATCCCAAATGCAAGCATTTTGTTTTCTTTTTGAAAGGTCCCTGGTAATCTGCAACCCTCACCATGACAAATTTCTCCCATATGTGTCAGTACTGTCTTAGCTTTCCTTATTGATTGGCTGGGGCTCTTTTCCTCATCTAAGTAACCCTACTATTTTGTGTTATTAAGGGTTTAGAATAGTATTTATGTGTATTTATGTGTCTTTGATTGTTAGTTACTAACGTTAGCTGATTTAGTTAAGTCTCTGTATGATTTCCCTATTTATTTGTGAGTAATGACAGTAGAAGGGAGGGACAGATGTTTGTACCATTCTTCTAGTTTGAAGTTATGTTCTGAAGATAATGTTCGGTTTTTGATGAATGCTTTGGATTGCATAAAGTAATGACAATACTAGGCAGTGTAAATAATGTTTTCTTAGCAAATCTGAAAACCGGCGACATTTATGTAAACTGGCAGAGAGACAGGAGAATGTAAAATATATGTATTACTGCATGCAATCAGCCTCTGCCTAGAGTGTGAGATATTTCCATCAGCACTAGGGTTGCCACCTTTCTATGTGGTGAAAACTGAACCAAAAAACATACCCCTTCCACTACCCATAGCCCTGCCTCTCTCCACCCATTCCTCAACCACCCACCCACTTTCCCCTCCCATTCTATGATGTCATCCCAAACATCATTGCTGGGTGGAATGCCTTCTTTTGTTTTTTTTCTTTTTAGGAAGTCTGAGGTTTTAACACACCACATAAGTGATGCTTTTCACTTAAGCAGTTCATCCTAGTCTGCGTCTTTTACAAACTCCGACATTCAGTTTGCGCAGATAAACAGAATACTGGAGTTTGTATACTGCTCTCCGGATTACCAGGCTGCCATTGTGATTTCTGGGTAGTGCGGAAAAATACCAGATAGGTGACAATGCTATCCAGCAGTTGCAGCAGCTGGAAGACCTAAGGTTTGATACACTCACTGATATACCCACACCCACACATGCCCATGTACACACAAACACATGCATCATTTTAAGCCTAGTCAAGTTCCTGTCTGGTACACAAACTAAACAGATATCTGTAGGCTTATACTTTTAAGTAATCAGTTGACAAGCAACTGTATTTGTCATTTAAGTTCATTCTTACATTTGCAGGCAACACTATAAAACAAGGGACATTATATGTCCTTCACAGTATATCCAAGAAATGTCAAAAGATCTTGGCTAGAAACAAACCCACTCCACGTTCCAGTAGTTGCACCCAATTGAATACCAGTGCCAACTTACTCTCCAGATCAATGACCAATATCTTTAACTTAATAATTACCACTGATATCCCCCAACTTGGCTTCAGGCATGCACTTTATCTTTCTGATGAAAATTCTGTACCCTAAGACTCATGTTGACTCCAGGCCTGCTCTCAGTTTGTGTCTTTTAACTAAAATAGTTGGGAAACTTATCTATGATGACCAAAATAAAAACGCCAGCACCAGTAAGAGCTGAGAGAGCTTTATTAAACTGAGAACTAGATGGGTTTCAGCACATAGCTTTCATCAGTAGAGTAACACTGAGATAAAGGAAAAGCCCAACAATAAATACCCCTTCCAATGAGGTAATGTGACATCATTTCCTGTCATGGAATAAAAGTATTATAATTAATAAATACACAAACCTGTAAATACAAAAAGCATGTGTATTAATAATAAATTGCCTGCAACAGTAAATCTGGCACGTGAATATAATATAATAAAGAAAATATCACAATTTATCATTAAGTCCAGGGGAAAAGAGACCCCCAAGTTTCACTATCCATTTTCTTTCCTTGTTATTAAGAATTTCATGCCATCCAGTTTTGAGAGCCCGATTACCTGTAATGTTATCTATAATGCTAAATGAAAATTTGGCAGTGGGATGATTCAATGTATGTCTGTATAAGGCATTGGTAACCCTAGCATTCCTAATATCACCCAAATGTTCAGATATTCTGATCCTGAACTGTCTGGATGTCTGACCAATGTAGAAGGCTTGACAAGTGCATGTGGCAAGATAGACAATCCAATCTGTACTGCAATTACCAAAACAACGAATATTGTATAACTGTCCAGTGTTCCTACTAGTAAATGTTTTGGTTCTGAATATATAGCTACAAAAACTGCAGTGTCCACAGGGATATGATCCAACTAATTTTTCACCCGTTAAAGTTCTCTGATGAAAAACATCATCCCTTGGTGTTATTTTCTTATAATAAGAGAAGTGGGATCCCAGTGTCTTACCCTTTCTGTGCGAAAATGAACACCTATCCCCCAAGTGGTTCTCTAATAGAGTTTGAGATTTAAGTATGTTCCAATGTTTATCCACAATGTCCAGAAGATGCATAGTATTTCTGCCATATGTATTAACAAATCTCAAAACCTCCTGATTAGTCTGCATGTGATGTTTACGATACTGTAATAGTGTATCCCTAGTCTGATTTTTGGTCCATTGCATAGCTGAACAAACTGTATATTTAGCATATCCCCTTATTAGAAACCTATTGGCAAGATCTTCGTGAAGTTGTATCAAATCTTGTTTGGAGGAGCATATCCTTTTAAGGCGTAAAAACTGGGATTTAGGAATATTGTTGATAGTATGTTTTGGATGAAGACTGTTAGCATGAAACAAGGTGTTGTATTCAGGAAATTTATGGTATACAGAAGTTTTTAAGGTGTTATCTGGTTGACGTTGTAAAAAAACGTCAAGAAAATGTATTTCATTTTGATGGTAATCAACCGTAAACACCGCACCCCATATATTTCCATTAAGATGTTTAACAACCTCTTGTAAATAATCACTACCCCCTTTCCAAACGAGCCAACAGTCATCCAAATACCTTCTCCAGATGTCAATTTCAGGTATATATATATGTTATGAAGTTCATCATAGGTAATGTGTCTACACATATCCCATGTAAAGGTCAGCATAAATTGGTGCAAATGAAGCACCCATGGCTGTACCCTGTATCTGCCAATAGCAATCCTGTTTGAAATAAAAAACATTTTTTTGTGAGAATATGTTCAGCCATACAGATCAATAATGTATTGAAGCCAGGGGGATAAATATCGGCTTTATTTAACCAAAAGTCTAGTGCAGCTAATCCCGCCCAGTGTGGAATACTGGTGTACAGAGATTTGACGTCAAGAGTACACATTAACCAATGTGGCTCTAATTGTGAATCCAAAACAATTTGCAAAAATTCTGTTGTATCCTGGAGTCTAGCTCTAATCAATGGTAAAAGAGGTTTAAGTTTATCCGTGAGGAATAACAGACAAGGGTTCCGTAAGTGATCCAATCCCTGAGACTATGGGTCTACCCGGCAGTTGATGAGAAGATTTATGAATTTTTGGTAATAGGTATAAATACTGTTTCGCAGGATCCATAACTGTTAAATGTGATCTGGTATTATCAGAAATAATACCTGCCTCAACCGCCTCCTGTAAGAAATCATCAATTTATTTTTTAAAATTGGGGGTGGGGTCAGTGGTCATTCTCATGTAGTGATGGGGGTTAGACAGCTGTCTATTTCCCTCATCCCAATAATAATCGGCATCCATGACGACAACCGCACCACCCTTATCAGCAGAAAGAATAACTATATTAGTGTTGTTCCTGAGGTGTGTTAAGGCTAGTTGTTCAGCCCTAGATAAATTATGTTTGATGGTATTTTCTGAACCCAGATGAAAATGTAGATCTTTGATAACAGCCTGCTGAAAAATAGCCACATGTTTGTCCATCGGAGGGTTGAAACTAGACCGATGGAATCTAAACTCAGAAGATCTTTGAGATGGATCTTGTTGATCCTGTAGCCTGAAACACAAGTTGAGATTAATTTTTCTGCAAAATGATATAATGTCAGAAACTAAAGAACTTTCATCAACAAAAAAGCCAGGGATGAATCCAAGACCTTTATTTAATAATGCATGTTCTTCTGGTGTTAAAACATATTTAGAAATATTATGTACATTAGTACACTGAGCATCTATTTCACTATTGATAAAAAGAGGTCTTCTACGCTTTTTACCCTTGTGTTTTCTTCCTCCCCTATGTTTCCTACCCCTAAAGGGTCTTCAGATGTATGTCCCCTTTTAGTATCTGGGGAATCCCCAATGCTTATGGATTTCGTGTCTGTTGTAGAGGACTCCTCACCGGAGGTGGTGTTAGTAAAAACACCCTGTTTCAGTATAGATCTTGGTCTCTTTTTGTGAACATATATAGGATTCTTAGTGTCTTGGGCAAACCTTACCCCCTTGTGCGACTCAAACTGTCTACCTCTATCATAATCCTCCCTGTCCCTCGAGAATTTGTGTAGTTTCTTAGCTTTTAAATTGTTCTCAAGAACCATAAGTTCCTTAGACAATTTGCTCAGGTTGTCTTTGAAATTGGTATGCTCTTCAAACTTTTTCAAGTCATTACATATTTTTTCAACTTCCGAAATATTAGTCCGAACTGTTCTATCATAAAAAGATGCCAGTATATTGACAAATGACATAGATGCTTCTTGCTGGGCTTGTTGCCAATCTTTAAGTAAAATATCATCAGGTGTGCCAACCAATGGTTGTACTTTCGTCCTGAGCCCCCTTGGGGTTATTTTTTGATTTTGGTAAGCTTTAAACAGTTTTAAATGCCATATATTTGTCCTTAATGTTTTGATTTTCTTACCCAACTGGCTAAATAGAAGAAAGCAACCGTCAAATGGATCTAAAGTTTGACATTCAGTAGAACCCACTTGCAATGTACTAATGCCAAACACTTGAATATCATCTTTATCCACACACAGGCTGGAAAGTAATTTTTGTAGATCCATGACAATAAGTTGCCTAAATAAATAAGTCAGTTTCAGACAACCAGAGCCAATAGGTGGTACAGCCTCAGCAAATGTGAAGGAACAATATTAAATATCCCAAATTATAAATATGTATCAGTTTGAGCCGCAGAAGGCGGAAAAGATTAAGCCTATATCAGTGTAACCAAATAAGTTGGTTGGCTCATTTATCTCTGATATATACTAACAAATAAACAGCCAACCATAATGAACCTCAAACCCCTGGTAGTTTAACAGTTAACCTATGATAAAGAATTCAGCTTTAGGCACATATAATTAGTGTCTCAGTAGTCCTGACCTACACAGTGGCTAATGTGCTAAATACACCATAGCAACTAGTCCAACCAAGATGAAATAACTATATCAAAAAATACAAACTAGTGTAATCCTGATAAAAAATAGCAACTAGTAACCATGTGATGTATTCATAGATGACCAAAAAAATAAATGAATGAAATGGTCAAAAAACTAATGCCATAAGTTTAAATGAAACATGGGGCATGTATATATAATAGATATCCACAAACCAGAACTGCCTGAATACTATAATTTGTCCCTATCCTCACTGGACAAAATATAGAAAAGCTGAACACCTAACCTGGAATCCAAAAGGATACAAGAAATATCCTGCAATTCTAGAAAACACTTAAATAAAGAAATACTGATGAAAAACAAAAATTATTAAAAAATACAGTTTTCTTATGATAGACTAATTCAATGTGACATGTCTTACTGTTGTTCTGCCTAAATATACACCAATTAGACAGTGAAAAAATCACCAGTTCCTTAGCTAAATTATCAAACCTCCACAAATTAAGCAGTTAAGCTAAAAAGGATATATAGCAATTAGTATAGTAAAAAGACCAAATGGTTTTTAGGCCATACATGAGTATATTGCTAATGCAATTAAACAAAAATGGAGTGTAAACATAATCCAGTATCAAAAATGGAGTCCCAAAAGTTTATAAGAAAACATACACTTCCTTGAAAACCAATCAGCGAATATGTTGGTAATGTTTACAGTACAAAAACGAATGTCAGTTGTATACTACATGAAAGTTGCAAAGTCACCAAACACCATACATATGTTTCCTTCGATTAGTAAGCCTCCATAAATCAAGAAAATGTCCATCCAATCATAATAATGATCGAACGACAGAATAAGTTTTAAATAATAACCAACAGGGAATACCAAAGGGATAAGCGTTGATCACCAAATGCCCAAAACCAAAGTAATGTACGTGTGAGACATAATCAGGAAATATAATCCAATAGAGAACTTCCCTTAGTTCACAAAATGGTAAAAAGATAATATTTCACCTCCGCCTGATAGAGAAAATGAAGTAATGTCCATGTTATTATTAATGCAACAATCCCACACGTTTACGAAACCAATCCAAATGGATAAACCTTAGGTTGAATGGACAATGCTCTCCGTGATCCTTATATGTGGTAATACTGTCCAAAATTACCAAGGATAGGCAAACCAAGTCAAATAAAGCATAACTGGTACATAATCCACTGGAGACATAAGATATAGTAAGCAGGAATTATTCAAATACACATGCGACAAAAAAAGGTTTCCAAAAGCAGAAAGCTGATGTAGAACGAAAAACAAACAACCGATGTGGAGCCCTCCTTCACAGACACAGGGAACGCCAAGAAAATGGCGACTCTTCTTAGCCCATTCGAACGCCAACAGCCAGCAAAATATATCAAAGTAAACAGAATAGGAGCTAGCAAGTACGGCTGATGCAAGGCAACCAAACTAGTATGACCAAAATAAAAACGCCAGCACCAATAACGAGCTGAGAGAGCTTTATTAAACTGAGAACTAGACCAGTTTCAGCACATAGCTTTCATCAGTAGAGTAACACTGAGATAAAGGAAAAGCCCAATAATAAATACCCCTTCCAATGAGGTAATATGACATCATTTCCTGTCATGGAATAAAAGTATAATTAATAAATACACAAACCTGTAAATACAAAAAGCATGTGTATTAATAATTAATTGCCTGCAACAGTAAATCTGGCACGTGAATATAATATAATAAAGAAAATATCACAATTTATCATTAAGTCCAGGGGAAAAGAGACCCCCAAGTTTCACTATCCATTTTCTTTCCTTGTTATTAAGAATTTCATGCCATCCAGTTTTGAAAGCCCGATTGCCTGTAATGTGGGGTTGCCACAAGTCTTTGTGCTTGGACCCCTGCTTTTCTATTTAGACTTAACCAGGCTTCCCAAGAGCTGCCCTACTTATATATAAAAATATGACAATTTGCTCAGTTGATATAGTCTTTACTGTTTCCCACAAGTCTGCTCATTAGCAGTCCTTGTCCTTATATCATCACTAGCTTAATCATAATAAGCTCACCATTAATACAACTTGGTGCATGGTCATGTTGTTTGCTACTCCAAATAGGCTGTTTAGTAGTTTTATCCTAGTTATTTCTGATCCTCTCTACAGCTCAATCCCTTTTACAACAGAGCAAAGACACTATCATTATATCTAGCTTCTTACTATCCTGATTTGCCAGTCGCTGCTCCACCCTGGTTAAACGAAAAGTAAAATAAAACAACCAGGTAGCCAAGAACTCCCAAACGGACCGTTTTTGCAGAAAATAAAATCATGGTTTAGGGTTTTAATCAATGGATGACATCCTCAGAACCATTGAATAACATATACAGTATTAGCAATGAATAAAAACTGTTGTAAAAATACAGCCCCATGAAATCTACCCAATCATGAATCAAGAAAACTAAAAAAAAAAAAAAAACATGAATCCTGTATCATATAATGTACCCAATAAAATTCAAGAACTGTGCATGGTAAAAAACGTCATAAAGCCCCATTTGATTTACAGCCCCCCCCCCTTGTTTATCCAATGAAATACTTGGAAAACAACTGCCAATCCAGTGCAAAACAGCCAGACATCAATGAATAACAAAATGTTTGAAAGAAAAATTCCAAAAAATGTGTATACTAATAATGACCAAACAATAAAATTTATAATCTTGTAGTTCTGTATCTTAGTTCACTAATAATCGATATGGAATAATTAAACCCAGGTTGTGTAGTAGCATTTAATCTCAATTGCCACATCATCTCATGATGTAGCAAATTGTTTTTCCAGTCCCCATTCAGTACATTAGATTGCGCCTACTCCAATACACAAAAATTAAACCTCACAAAGTTGTTACATGTTGACCGTGCTTTGCAGGAGCACTTTTGCTGCAATTTCTCTGAATACTATAGACATGTTGGTGAATTCTCTTATTATGTGCATAGCTGGTTTTTCCAACATAAAAGGCAGAACATGACCCACACCCTGCCATGTAAACAACAATAGCAGAAAAGCAATTGAATCGGCCATAACTGGCACTGTTGTTGATCACATTAAATAGCAATCCATCTACGTTAGAGTCAATGGACCTACACTGGTGACAGCAGCCACATATAGTAGTTTGTGGAAACCCCATGATTTCTTAAGGGGTTGTTTAATAATTGCAACCACATTATTAGAGACTCTTGGGACTTTTTAAGCAAACTTCGGGGGTTCATTTTGATGTGTCACTTATTTTTGTTACATGTGACATCAAACATTTGTTTAGCGCTATTCCCCATGAAGACAGCACTCAGTGGTTTAATGAAATTATTTATACATATGAAGTGATGTTTTTGTTATTATGGATTTCATGGAGCTCATACTGGATAATAATTAATAATTGTATAACATTTGAAAGTGAATTTGTCAATACCGTGCTATTGATATGGAAGACTAATTCTGTTTTTGCCTTGAATCTTTTTAAACATTGCTGTTGCTATTATCGTTACCTCGATGACATTTTTTGGTTTTATATGTACAGATGGTGGTGGTCATTTGTTGTCTGATTTTGGTAAACAAATTGAGAGGACTTCTGCATTTTTTGAGTTTGCTTTTCACTCGCACCAGCAAGTTATGAATTTTCTTGACATTTCCATGGAAAATGTAGCTCTGGTATAAACAAGACTTTGATCTATGGAAAACCCACATTCTGCAATAAATTTTTTGTACTTTCAGAGTAACTACCCTCTACATCAAAAAAGCGGTGTGGTTAAGAGTCAGTTTGTTTGCATCTCCCAATTAACATCTAATGATTTAATATGTTTGCTGGAATTTGACTTATTGAAAGCCATGTTTATAAAAAGAGGATATCCCTAAGTATCATTGATGAAGCTCAGGAAAAAGTCCAACAGTGATGTTGGATCTGCCACTTGTTTGGTGATTAACTTCAGCAGTAACATGGTTTTGCATTTTACAACTGATTCAAGAGACATTAGGGGATACCTAATTAAAACTGGCAGATACTGCACTGTGATGACAACCTAAGCTTGTTTTCCAGTCAACATCCAACCTTTACTTTCAGAAATTGCTTTACCTTCAGGAGGATTCTGGAAAAACCAAAGAAGCTAACTACCATGGGGCTTTCACAAACTACTAGATGTGGCTGCTGTCACCAGTGTGGGTATATTGACTATAACATAGATGGATTGCTAGTTAATGTGATCAACAACAGTGCCAGTTATAGCCCATTCAATTGCCTTTCTGCTAGAGTTGTTTGCATGATATGATGTGGGTCATGTTCTGCATTTTATATTTGAAAGACCAACAATGCACTTAATAAGAGAATTTATCAACATGTCTATAGTATTCAGAGAAATGACAGCAAAAGTAAAACATACGTCAACCTGTACCAACTTTGTGAGGTTTAATTGTTGTGTGTTGGAGCAGGTGCAATCTGATGTACTGAATTGGAACTGGAAAACAATTTTCTAAATAGTGAAATGATGTAACAATTGATATTAAACTCTGCTACACAACCTGGACTTAATGATTCCTTCTTGATTATTAGTGAAATAAAATATAGACTTACAAGATTATACATTTTATTGTTTGGTCATTATACGTTTACAAATTTTGGGGAATGCTTCTGTCAACATTTTTTTTCATTGGTTGATGTCTGGCTGTTCTGCACTGGATTGGCAGTTGTTTTCCAAGTATTTCATTGGATGAACAATGGGGGTGTGTGTAAATCAAATAGGGGTTTATGATTCGTTTTTACCATGCATGGTACTTGAATTTTATTGGGCACATTATATGATGCAGAATTCATGGTTGTTAGTTTTCTTGATTTATGATTAGGTAGATTTCATGGGAATTTTTGGGAATGCTTCTTTCAAAAATTTTTTACTGATTGATGTCTGGCTGTTTTGCAGTGGATTGGCAGTTGTTTTTCAAGTATTTCATTGGATGATCAACGGGGATGTATGTAAATCAAATGGGAGATTATGATTGGGTTTTACCATGCACAGTTCTTGAATTTTATTGGGCACATTATATGATACAGGATTCACGGTTTTTAGTTTTCTTGATTTATGACTGGGTAGATTTCATGGGGGGATGTATTTACAATAGTTTATTTCTTGCTAGTACTGTGTATGTTAGTCAATGGTTCTGAGGATATCGTTTATTGATGAAAGTGCTAAACCGTGATTTTAATTTGTGCAATAAAGGTCTGTTGGTGAGTTCTGGGCTCCCTGGTCATTTCATTTAATATCTTACTAGTTTTTAATGCACCATTTCCAGAGTTTTGCTTGGTTTTATTATGTTTACTGGTTAAAGAAAGCTATATTATATAAAGGTGTAATCACCCCTGGATTTAATGTACTCAGCTCAACAGCAAAAACAAACATGCTGGTGGTGTTGCCATTATCAACAAAAACTGGTTAGAAATATCTCCCCTCCCCTATAGATCCCAGAATTTAATAATGTATAACTCCTCATATCTCTACTCAAAATCAATAATAGAAACACTTTTTGTGTTTATTATTTATTTTATTTATTTATTGTCATTTTGATTACAGGGAATGTTTGACTGGGTAGGTGCCCATTTTCAGAGGAGGAGAGTATTACAAAAAACATTTTAGGAACAATAATTTTATAATCTTCAAAAGTGATATTATAAAAATATACATTTTAAGCAATTATACCAAATTAAACATAATGTGAAAACATCAGTAAAGAATAGATACAACTTGTATGATAATGATTTAATGTTTAGTGTTTAATATTTAATATTTAGTGAAACTGTAGCCAGTTTTGAGAAATTAAAGGTAAGTTAGTATAATGCAAACAAGAATTGCAATATGAAGTGGGAGAAAAAAAAGGGTTTTGCCATATTAAGTAGAGTGCTCGGGGAGAGAAATTGATCATGGTAAGGAAGTGAATAAAGCAGAGGGAGTAAGTAGGTGTGTAAGGTATGACGAGGTACTTGTTCACATTTAGGGATATAGATTATCATGGGATTGAGCAAGAACAGAGCCAGATTTTGACTTGGAAGTCCTTCAGTGTGGTTTTAAAGGACTGGAGGGAGGGTATTGATATGATGGATACAGGTAAGGAGTTCCAGGCCTTAACAACATGGTACTAGTATGTAGACCATGGCCAGCAGATTTGACTGGTTTGTGGACAGATAGGAGTTGTTGGTCATTAGACCATAATGACTGACTGGGAACATATTTGTTTAAAATGTTTTTTCATGCTGGATAAGCAGATGGATGTTGGATAATTTTACAGGTGATGAGAAGCTATGTATATGTTAGCTGATGGGGTAGTTCTAACTAATTTAGACTTTTTAGTGCTTTAGAGTGGTGGGTCCTGAAAGAGGGTACTTGCTTCAAATTTATCCACTTTATTATAGCATTGCTCAAAATTTGCAGTTTGTAACACCTAATTAGTAGGGATGGGAGTGTCATAATGTAGTGAGGGGAGGAGATAAGTAGTGGCAAGAGTAGTTTTAGTTCCGATGGTGGGAATGTTTTTTCGGTCTGTAAAGTATCCCTAGTTTTTTGTGATTTTTGTATATGCAGATTGAATTTAAGATTGCTATCCCCCATCATCGCTAATAATTTGCTTTAAGAAGTGACTTGGTTGTATTACTTAGCGAGAGGATTTTAAAATTTGTTTTTTTTTTTCCATGAGAGAGGTATTTGGGGAAAAAGTACTAGTTTGTTTTTTGGGGAGGGAGACTGAGCATGATTTGTGAGTTACAAAGCCATGTTTCAGTAGTTGTTAATGCTTCCTGAGTAATTTTTTGAGATGTGCCAAGTTGTCTGATGTGCATATGAGTGCAGAATCATCTGTGTATTGTATTGGGGAGGGCCTGTTGTGTGGATGTGTGGAGGGTGTTGGTGAGAATGTTGAACAGGAGGGGGCCAAGGACAGATCCTTCTGGTACGCCAGTGAGGAATGGAAGGTATGGAGGGAAGACAGAGTGCCATTTTACTGACTGATACCCATTGGATAGGTACCTTTTAAACCATAGAACCATATATCTCAACTATATTTGTGTGTGTGTGTGTGTGTGTGTGTGTGTGTGTGTGTGTGTGTGTGTGTGTGTGTGTGTGTGTATATGGGTCTACCTGAAAATGCCAAAAGTCCACAACGCCAACAACGAGAACACAGACACCGGAAGATCGACAACGGAGAAGATCGAAAGTTGAGAATCCCGACACTGAGAACACTGACATGTTAAGGTAAGTGTGCGATAGGGACGACTTTGGGGTCAGGGTGTGGGTAAGCTAAGTGTGTGATAGTGACGGACATTAGGGTAGGGTGTGGGTCAGGTAAGTGTGTGATAGTGATGGACTTTAGGTTTAGGGGCGGGTTAAGTGAGTTAGGGTTAGGGTGCGGGTAAGGTAAGCGTGCGATAGTGACGGACTTGAGGGTTAGGGGCGGATTAAGTGAGTTAGGGTTAGGGTGCGGGTAAGGTAAGTGTGTGATAGTGACAGATTTAAGGGTTAGGGGCGGATTAAGTGAGTTAGGGTTAGGGTGCGGGTAAGGTAAGTGTGCAATAGTGACGGACCTTAGGGTTAGGGTTTGGGTTATGGTTAGTGCATAGATAGTTGTGTATGTAAGGTTTAGTGTAGCTTTGCAAGGTCTTTGGTGTGCTTGTGTTGTGTGTGTGTGTTTTCAGGAAAGGTATTTGTTTTGTTGATTGTCGGGATTGTGGTTTGTCGGGCATGTGAAGTTTTGTGTTTTTGAACTTTTGGTTTTGTCGTGCCGGTTATTTCGTTGTCGATGTTTTGGCGTGTCAGTGTTATCAGGTAGATCCATATATATATATATATATATATATATATATATATATATATATATATATATATATATATATACACACACACACACACACACACACACACACATATCTATATGTGTGTGTGTGTGTGTGTGTGTGTGTGTGTGTGTGTGTGTGTGTGTGTGTGTGTGTATGACTGTATACATTCCGTCCGATAACAACATTTCAGAAAACAGAAAATATCCTTTACTGCATATCTCACGATATTCAACAAAAAACTATTATACTATGAGACCGCTCTTTATATTGGCAGCTAATCAACATTAACACTCTCTAAAAATTCATTCACTTATGTAGAATTACACAGCTAGTCATCTCCATCACTAGAATTAATAAAAGGTCTGACAGGCACTCAACTTTAGATTGGATCCCTACTAGCAAACCAAACACAATTCAGACATGTGAATGTCTGCCAGACACAATAAATGACCACCTTCCCATCTATAAAGTCAGAAATATGAAATGCACTTCAAACATTTAGGCATCTCAGAGATCTTAATAAGGTTTACAAATACTGGCTAAGGCTCTTGCCACCCCTATAGTGACTTTTTTAGGCGTACTCCAAAGACCAAATTACAACCATAACATCTATAAATAAATGCAATCTGAGGGTCATGCTGCTCTACACTAGAAGTTTAAATCTCAAAATACACTTGCTCGAAGCACTCCACAAAATGGAGAACATCAACATTTGTGCTGTAACGGAGACCTGGTTTAAAACAGCAGAAAGCACCCCTGCACTACCAGGCTATAACTCATTCCACACCTTCCGGCCCCAGAAAATGGACCGAAGCTCCAAAGGTGGTGACATCTCCATAGTCATAAAGGATATGGACACCTCCAGACTAGTAGCCCAGCATAACGCATCTAAGCTACTTCAGCTACAACTAACAGTGGGTAAGACGGCGATTCAGGTCATAGCCTGCTATAGGTCCCCAACCATGTCCCAAGACTCTCATTCCACATTCCTAAGCACCCTGGAAACTATTAGGGTCCAATCCAACACTCTCATACTGGGTGGCTTTAACTACCCCTACATCAACTGGGAAAACTACTCATGCACAAATACACTTGCCCAATGCCTCTTGGAATTCATTAATTCCAATGCCTTGGACCAGCTCATTCTTACCCCCACTAGAGGAAGCAACATCTTTGAAATGGTTATTACTAACATGAGCAACTGTTGCTCAACACCAATAGTCAATTCTTCCCTGGTTAGATCCGACCACAAACTAATTACCATGGAAATCCACATCTCACCCACACCACCAGCAAAGGTAACCACCATGAAAAACTTCTCCAAAGCTGACTTTGAGCTCCTAAAAACAGAGGTGGCTAACTTAACGGCACCCATGCAAATAGAAATTAGGTGCATGACCGCTGAATCATACACCAGTGCACTGTACAAACACGTGCATAAATGCATGGAACTAGCCATACCCAACAGAGCCAAGATGCTGTCCTCCAAAAAAAAGGAAGCCAGTCTGGTGGTCCCCTGCCATTAACAAACTCTACAACAGAAGGAAGAAACTGTTGCAGAAAAAGGTGAAGTCCCAAGACTGGAAAAACTCCTTTATTAGCCTAAACAAAAAGTTGAGATCCCTCATCAAAACCTCTAAAGCTAGCTACGAAGACAGAATTGCGGCAGACACTAAAAACAACCACAAAGTCTTTTACAGTTATATCAAGAACCTCAATGGAAATACCCAGATTTGCTCTGATTTACTGCACAATGGTACCTCCTATACTGAGCCAACAGATATTGACAACATACTGGCTAACAGATTCAGTGCCAACTTTACCCCTGTCTCCTCCCCAAAGGACCAATCACAATACTGGAAGAATGCCAGAAACCCAGCATTACTGAAGCACAGGTTAAAGCTGCATTGTCCAAGGACAAGAATACAGCTTCCATGGGACCCAACAATATCCCTGGCTCTGTTCTACATGAACTACAAAGTGAAGTAGCACCACACCTGTGTGCCCTGTTCAATCACAGCCTCACCTCAGGCTTTGTCCCTACAGAATGGTGCATTGCTACAGTCATCCCTCTCCATAAAGGGGAAGTGACTACAGACCCTGGGAATTATCTCCCCATTAGCCTGACGAGTCTGATATGTAAGGCTATGGAGCGCATCATCACAGACCTAATTAACAAGGATATAGGGAATCTCCAAACTCTGGATCCCATGCAATTTTGATTTGTGAAGGGTAGATCATGCCTGCTCAACCTGGTTGACTTCTTTGAGTCAGTCACCAGAGCTGTGGATTAGGGCAAGGGAGTCCATACAGCCTACCTTGATCTGGCCAAGGCCTTTGATACTATTCCCCACACAGAAATTATTGATAGACTCACCAAACTAGGCATCAACCCCTGTATCACTAGGTGGGTTGCAAGTTGGCTGACAGATAGAACCCACAATGTGAAAGTAGCACACTCCAAGTCAGACTGCCGTCCAGTCACGAGTGGAGTCCCACAGGGATCGGTCCTGGGTCCTCTCCTGTTTGGCATATACTTCTCAGAAATCCAGGCCAACATGGATGGACTCTGGCTGACCAAGTTCACTGACGACTGCAAGCTCGGAGACATTATTAACTCCCCAAGTGATGTAGACATCCTACAGAAAGGCCTTACTGAGACCAATGACTGGTGTGGAAACCATGGCCTTAAGCTTAATGCCAAAAAAATGCATCATCATTCCCTTTGGGAAAAACTCAGTTCTCACTAATTACCACATTGATGGTAGCCCACTGAACACTGAAGGCATTATAAAAGATCTGGGGACACAGGTTGACAGCAACCTCTCCTTCGACCACCACATTGCCACTGTGGTGAGAAAGTCCTTCTATGTGGCACATTTCATTACCAAGGGTTTTGCATCCAGGAAGAAAGAGGTCATCATCTCTCTCTACTCTTCCCAGATTAGACCAATCATCGAGGATAATGTCCCATTTGGCATGTACTTCACTAAACACCTGCAACAGCTGGAAAGGCTACAGAAGTACCTCACGGAGAGGATCCTAGGCCTTAAACATATGCCCTACATGGACAGACTCAAAAAAACTCCAGCTTTTCTCTTTCTCATATCGTCTATTAAGAGGTGATCTCTGCTTGACTTACAAAGCCATGTCTGACCCAGCCCTATTAGTAATGTTACACCTAAAGAAATCCCAATCCCACTGCACCACATGCTCCTGGGATTTCAACCTCATTACCACAATCAACAGAACATGCTGGAGGGATGGGTTCATAACCAAGAGACTGCCCATGTTCTGGAATAGACTTCCCTTACATGTCAAGCAGAGCACTTCACTGGCCCTTTTCAAGAGAAATCTTGATGAGTGGATGGAAAATAGAAAGTTCACCCTGGGGATCACTCCAGTGGTTCTACTTGATAGCGGCACCGGGAACTAACGGCGGCATGATGCCAGGGCACTTCTATGGGCTAGGCTTGTAAAGGCTCCAGGGCTGTTGGCCTAGTACACAACTGTGAACCTATGAACCACATTAAAATGTATAAACAGCCTCATTCTACTGAACTCCAGTATAAATAAAATCATTTCAAGATTTTTTGGCCATCACTAAACAAACTTATATCCTTGTTAAACAACTACACCCTCTCCTTCTTAATTCTAGCACCACTGACTCAATACCACCTCATTTCAACTCCTCCTTTATACACACAGTACGATCTTGGATTAATAATAACAGTATACTCCTGCATCCTGTTGTAACCAGTCACATTCATTCTCCTTCCTCCTAGCCTCAACCTCTATTATAAAAAAACTTCAATGGAAACTAAAATCAGTCTCTTTGGTTGCCTTTCAACTTTGAACAGAGCATGGAAAAATATCAGCAGATGTTAAGAATTTCTCTGTATCCATAATGATTAACCATTCCATATCAGAGACATATATCCAATTCATCTGGAAAAAATCCTATGTATAACCACTTTGTAAAGATGGCTCATCAACAGAGTTTTCCAGTTATAGACCTATCACTATTCTATCCCCTCTGTCAAAAATACTAGAAATATGCACCCACTTGTACAGTATGTAGTACATTAATTATAGTAACCTTCTCTCCAAAACCCAGCATGGTTTTAGAACTGATCGTAGTACCACGACTGCTCTCCTGAACTTCATTAGTATCATAAACCAACATTGGAACTACAGCAACCTTCTTCACTATTGCTAGATTTAGCCAAAACATTCAACAGTGTATCTCATCACAATCTTCTTACTGGACTTTCTTCCCTCAGTCTCATCCTGTCTTCTTTCTTGTGTTCTATAGCTAACTGACCGACAGGCAACAAGGATTCAAATGGAAATGAAATCTCTAGTCCTTCCTACCAGTCACTGTTGGCACACCACTTATTCAACATTTTTTTATAAATAATCTGCATACTGCCACCCACCTCTAGCATAGTTCAATATAGTAATAACCCGACGCTTATATGTGCAGCCCCATCTGTACCTCTCAACCTACTGGCATTTCAAATAGGAACAAAGGCTGTTGAACAAAGGAACATCCAGCTAAAAATCTGAACATCTAAGTAATGTAAAATTTGAATACCAAATAGCAGCTAACTCTTCCCACTTAAGTAGGAGTTTGGGATATTGCTCACAAACACCTTTAAAAACAGAGTGGCAAAAAGGATAAATATAAGTGCATCATCAAAGAGACTATGAAAACCTATAGATTGTATTGCAAGTCTACCATACAAGGTAATTTATTTTTGTTTCAGAAAAGGAGAATTGTAAGATATTTATCTTCTTTCTTTAAATTATTGTAGCCACCTAGGGTATTGGCCATGTAATGTAGTTTCCTGTTTACTAGACAGCATCAAAATCATGTGATGAGAGGGATTCACAAAATTGTGTGAAGGGGTAAATCAATCCTGAAAATAGGGACATACCTCCAATAATAGGGGCATCCTAAATCAAAACTGAATATATGAATGTTACTGCAAAATAGGGATAGTTGAGAGGTCTGTCCCTATCCCTACCATTAGTTCTGGACATTATCCAGAATTCAGTCATTGCTATAGAAATATGGCTAAAAGATACAAATCTACTTTTAAATCCCAAAAACCAAAACTTGTACTCTTTACTTGTAAATAATAACAAAATGAAATACAATCTTTTGAAATAATTAAAATAACCTCACCCATTTAAACAAAAAGTAAACCAGACCCCAAGCAAAACTTACGGGCATCCTAATTACCAATAAACTCAAGTTTGACGAACACGTATTACAAGCCATACAAAACATATCAAAATCTTGTCTTCCACTATAGAACCAAGTATTACCTGACAGATGATATAAGACAGGCACTAGCATCTGCCTACATTCTTCCAACCTTACTATATGCCTCACCATTTCTTACTAACCTAAATGCTACACTTAAATTTAAACTAGCCACCTATTACAATAAAGTAGCCAAATTTGCTACTAACTTTATGAATAGAACTCGTAATTGCAGAGCCATGAAACAATTAAATTGGCTTGAGATACCCAACTGTTTAACACACTCAATAACTCATTACTATGCATGTTCTTATACATGCCCCAGAACTAAAAGGTACCCTGCAGCCACTATTCTCTGGGTAGAGACCTTTCCTCACCCAATAAATGCTTAGTAGTTATAACAAAGCCTAATTACTCAAAAGGTGAGTCACTATATACTGCCATTATATATATAAACTCTGGAAAATCATCCCAACATACCTAAAACAGACCATGAAACATTCCACCTTCAAACCTGTAGTAAAACAACAACTAAACCACACGTGACTGAGCGTAAGTTCCTCACCTATGTAATTTTGTTTTTCTTTCTCAGCTCATATACCCTATTTCTTTATAACTTCTGTCCTCTTTTACAGTACAAGCCTTTCTGACACTCCTCCTCAATTACCTTCTTATCTTAATCTCCACTTTACATTTCTGTTTCTTTCTGACCTTCTCACTTTATCCATTTCCATCAAATATTGTCTACCACTCTCTAATAAGCATGTTGTATGCCAGTATGCCCTAGTATTATTATCCAAACTACCCTAGACTCACCAATTATACAATGCCTCTTTCCCCATTCTAGCTTTAACTATCGTTTACCTACCATTTAATGTTCATAGGTTCATAGATTAGTACTAGGCTAACTGCCGTTGTGGGCCAACTTAAGCCTAGTCACTTATCCAATTTGAGAATCGAACCCTGCACTTTGTGTTTGTAAGATAAAAACCATAACCATCATGCCTACCTCCCACAATTTCCTCAACTTTCTTTATTACTAACATCTGTACTGTACCCTCCTTTTCCATGTCTTGTAATTCATATCTGATGTGTAGTTGTCACATATATTGCAAATGAATTGTATGCATACCAACAGTTTTATACTTTGAAATTAACTTATTCCCTGCTGTGGAGCTCTGGAAGTTTGCAGTGTAACTTTCAATGGGAGGAGCCTAAACTTTTTACTAGAATCAAATTATGCTGTTACAGTTCAAACAAATGCTCATATCTCTGGAACTATAGGAGTTAATAAAGAAATGTAAATGGCAAACTCTTGGGTATAAACTGCTTTTATAGCAGTTGTTTTCTTTAGGTTCCAGGTCTTAAACTGGATTTTATACGCCACAGTAAATACAGTAACTATTAAGGCTGTAAAAATTTATAAATAGCAAGCATACAATATCTCAGCAACCACTCAAGTTCTTGCAAACTGTCGGCAGCATTTTGTTCATCCAGCTGAAAACTTTCATATGAGGCTCAGCAGTTCTGTCTGTGCTACATGGTTGCTAAAATATTTAGAAAAACATGAAATTTATGACAATATAAAAAATCTTGTATGAACAATAATTAAGATCCTTTACCTGCACTAGACAGAGGTCAAATATTGATAAAGTTGCAATTGCCATTGTCTAAACTTTAAGATTAAATATTTTAATACATTGTATGTAGCATTGTTTTGCAATTATTAATGCAAATATGAACAAGTGATATTTGACTCCTACAGGCGTCAGCAGGATGTAACTGCAGAAATGCTGGAGGTGTCACCAGGCTGTAATGAGTTAATATGTATAATGTTAACAAAGAAGAAGTGCCTACTTTATCTTTGTATAGTATCATAACAGAACAGTTGTCTGGTTGTATTTAGAGGTCTTAAGAATTATCTGTGTAATGCACCTTTGTAAATAATTTGTTCTGTCGTGCATATCTTAAATGTACCACTTGGAGTTTTTTCCCCCCTGGCCTCTGCTGAAAATGGGTTTTGTCCAGTTGGACTTTCATAGTCACCAAATACAAATAAATATAACAAAAAGGGTTTGGTCTGTGGTTATGGTAACCTGTCCTCCAATAGTTTTTCCTTTTGTATATAAAAACCTTCCAGATGTTCTTTGTGTTTCACTGTTGTGGTCATCACACTTGGGTTATCTACCTGCAGGTAGCCCTCAGTCAGCCCGAATACCAGTGTCTTGGGATTTCTGCGTCAGATGCTGTCGCCTCTTCCGTGATGTCAGGCATATAAAACATGCAGCTGATGCCATTACATCAGTCTTTCTTGTCGAGAAGGAGCCCAAAGCAGAAGCAGTTCGCAAGTGCCGGTCGGCCGCTACCTGAAATTTTCGTTTTTAGAGTTTCAAACCTGAAGTCTTCTAAAGCTAAGTACCCCATTGGGGATTCTTTTTTCTTGCTCTAACTGATGTTAGAAACAGTTAACAATTGTCTTGCCTGTGGAAAGCAAATACCGCATAGAAATTTTCATTCTTACTGCGTCACCTGTTTAGGTCCAGACCACGACGTCCCTCGCTGTCAGTTTTGTGCCTTGTTTAATGCCCAAACCATTCATTGTCGGGCTATTTTTGTAGCTAAATTATTTTGCTCTCGTTCTCTGTATTCTGAAATGACTTTGGTAAGCCATCCAACTACCGTTCTTCCAAAAAAGCGCAAAGTCAAAGACAGAGACAGACCGCATAGGTCAAAAACTGTTGACGATGCTTCCGTTAAGCTAGTCGCCAGTCCGCTGGTACTCAGTGAAGTGCCTTTGCAGCCCCTGATGCCCACTTCTACAGATTCGCAGACCTCTGCTGAGACCCATTCAGTGTCCGCAAGATGCTTCTTCGACTATGGAACCTGCGGATGTCTCTACCTTGGATGGGTCCAGAGCTGCTGTGCAGGCACCGGCTTCTGAGGGTATATTCCAACCTACCAATATTTGTATTAAACCGACAAATTTTTTAACTAAAACTGACGAGTTTCTCAGGCTCAGAGTTCGCAATACGCCTATAAAACCAACGTCCAAAGCACATGCTCAAGCTCCCATGCCATAAAAACAAATGCTTAGAATGGCTGAAGACCTTATTACTCTAATTAGGGGAAGCCAGCCTTCCCCTGCTAAAAGACAAATAATTAAATTTCCTTCTGATTCTACAGACCAGGAGTCCGATGACTCTGACTCTTCTGATTACCAGGACATACCCTTATCTACCTATGAGGATTCAGATGCAGAGGAATCCATTCCCTCTGCCTCCCCTTCAAAGGATTTTTCTTTTGATGAAACCTTGCATACCTTAAGAGAGCATTTCTGCTGGGAATGCCAGGACTATCCTCAGTCCATAAAGAGACACAGGGAATTTTTAGACTTGCCTCAGCACAGGCCTCTAGCTATACCCCCTGTCCTGGATATTGTAGATGATGTCTTCATGGAATCCAGTCTTACTCCTGACATTTTGCCACCAGCTCCTAGAAAACCTGACAGGTACTACAGAGTAGCTGACTCTCACAAATTTCTCTCTAAGAATCCTACTGTGGATCCAGAGACCATTTCCCAGGGACCTAAAGGCATTAAGGCTAGTACAGCCAAAAACCCTAACCCTTCAGACAGGGATTCTAGAGCTTTAGACAGATGGGGTAAGAAGATATATACCTCTGCAACTCTTGCCATCAGAGCTTTGAATTGCCAATTCCACATGTTGAAGCACCAACAACATATTATGGAACTAATTAAACAAAAAATGGTGTTACTTCCAGATTGTGCAGAAAATAAAGATTTACAAGAGTTAATGCATTCTGCAAACCAAGTCAGTAAACATACTCTGCAGTATGGGTTTGATGCCTTAGAAGCATCTTGCAGGGCTGCTGTCACTGGGTCTGTACTGAAAAGTCATGCTTGGCTGAAGGAACAAGTCTTGCTAGACCATATCAAAGCAAAATTACTAGATGCTCCATTAAATCAGGATCGTTTGTTTGGCACAAAAGCAGAAGAAGTTCTTAAAAAGATCAAAGTAAAAGCTAAATCTATGCAAACTGTCAAAGATTTCTTACAGGTGCAGCCACCTAGATTCAGAAGGCATTGGCCTTCAAAAAACTGGTCCTTTCCATTCCTCCCAGGCCTTCTCAGTCCAAACCCAGGGGAAACAGACCCCGAAGACTACAGTCTCAGGGTATGCAGAGATCTAAACAATGGAGTGTTCCCACCTCAAAAATAGGGAGTGGTAAGCCACTCCCTTATGGAAAAAGTTCACAATGACTTTCCAATTATCCTTCCCAGCCATGCCCAAGTGCTTGCACCCCTAGGAGGAAAATTCGCCCTTCATGCAAAAAGCTGGATGTCCATTACTCAAGACCAATGGGTTCTAAACATTGTATCCCTGGGATACAGATTCTACTTCTACTCACTGCCAACCCCAAGCGGGTTGCCAGACCTTCATCTAACCAGTGTGCAGAGGCTCAAAAGCATGTACTTTCCTTTCTCCATATCAGGGCTAGTCAACCTGTTCCAGTAGAACAAAGGGGACAGGGTTTTTACTCCAGACTGTTCCTGGTGCCCAGAAAAAAGAGCTCTTGGTACCCTATCCTGGAACTATCAATTCTCAACACTTTTCTGGTAGTCCCAACATTCAAAATGCTTACATTGCAACAGCTTCTTCCTATGCTGGCCAAGGATGCCTGGTTAGTCACCCTAGACTTAAAAGAAGCTTATCTGCACATCCCCATAAGGGAGTTTTGCAGGAAATATCTAGGTTTCAGGGCAGGTTCTATGTACTGTCAGTTCTCTGCACTTCCCTTTGCCTTATCTACTGCACCCAAAGTATTCACAAAGTGCCTGGTTCCATCCATTGCATTCTGCAGGCAGAGAAATATTCAAATGTACCCATACATGGATGATTGCCTGATTCAGGCGGACAGTCAGGAGTTGCTACTTCAGCACCTGGCATTTGTAAAAAGACTTCTAACTTCACTGGGATATACCATCAATGAAAAGAAATCACAACTGGTGCCCAGCCAACAAATTGTATTCCTGGGACCAAGCTTGAACACAACTTCCCAGATGACATTTTTCACTCCAGAAAAGCAGGTCCATTTGACAAACTATTTCAAACTAATGGCCACCAAAACCCATCCATCTGCAAGGAAAATACTGCAAGTCCTAGGGATCATGGCCTCATGCATTCTGCTAATTCCATATGCAAGACTGCATATGAGGAAACTTCAATGGTACTTAAAAAGTCTCTGGTGTCAACATTCTTAGGACCTGGAAACAGTGATTCCTATCATACCTTGTCTAAGGGCAGAATTCCTTTGGTGGGCAGAGGCATGCAACCACAACAAGGGACTTCCTTCCACTCAACACCTCACCGCCCAAACCCTGACAACAGACAAATCAGACTGTGCATGGGAGGCTCGCATGACAGGCAAATGCATTCAAGGCAAATGGAGCCCAGAACAAATTCCCCTACATATCAATCAAAGGAGATGCTAGCTGTACAGAATTTTCTGACAGCCTTCAAATACCTTATCCTTCCAGGACACCTCCTGATAAAGACAGACAACACCACAGTTATGTGGTACATAAACAATCAGGGGGGAACTCATTCTTACACACTCTGCGGGTTAGCCATGGCCCTGTGGAATACAGCCTTGGCTAACCAAGTGTACCTACAAGCTCAGTTCCTACCAGGCAAGCAAAATTCACTGGCAGATGACTTAAGCAGAAATCTGCTGGACCCTCACAAGTGGAAACTGGAACTCACCTCATTCAAACTTTTAACCCAGAGGTGGGGGGAAACACCAGAGATGGACCTTTTTGCCTCCCCCAAAACCACCAATTGAACAAAGTTTACACCAGGAATCCTCACAGCAGAGCCTGGAAGGTGGATACCCTATCCTTTACATGGGAAAACCTCTCAATGTATGCCTTTCCTCCTCTGCCCCTCCTCTCAAAAGTACTACTCAAGATCAAACAGGACAGGCCAAGGGCAATCCTTATTGCACCAGACTGGCCATGCCAGCACTGGTACCCACTCATCTGCAGTCTGACAGCAGTGCCACCCTAGCACCTACATCAGACCCCCTCCCTGCTGTCCCAGCAGGAGGGACAGATTTTGCATCCACAGCTGCAAACCCTAAACCTTGCAGCCTGGCTTATCCCCTGAATACACCACCAGCATCCCTCAACAAACAGGTGCTGGACATCATCCTTGAGTGCCAGAAGGCCTAGTACTAGGAAATCCTATGCTGAAAAGTGGAAAAGTTATTGTTCTTGGAGTCAGTCTCAAGGAAAGGACACAGCTGTGCTCACCTTACCTCAAATCCTTGATTACCTTGCAGAGCTGCTCCACAGAGGCCTATCCTTCTCATCCATTAAGATTCATGCCTCTGCCATCTCAGTTCATTATAATACTGAGCCACCTCTCTCTTTTTTCTCACCCTCTCATCAAACCATTCCTGAGAGGAGCTAACAATTTAAGGCCCTCTAGGAGAGCTCCCGCCCCAGCCTGGGACCTTAACTTTACACTGGAGAAGCTCACACTTCCCCCTTTTGAACCTGCTGCTTCAGCATAGTTAAAATTCCTCTCTTGGAAAACAGCCTTACTTGTAGCTATTACTCCAGCAAGAAGAGTGTCTGAGTTACAGGCACTAATGGCGGTGGGGCCCTTCATTATTTTCCATGCTGACAGGGTTTCCCTGAGGACTAACTCATCCTTTATGCCCAAGGTGGTGTCCAGTGTGGTTTTAATCAATCCATCCATTTGCCAACCTTTTTCCCTAATCCTCAGAATAAAGGGGAAAGGATCCTGCACTCCTTGGACGTGCATAGACAGCTCAGGTTCTACTTTGACAGGACTAAGCCTTTCAGAAAATCTGACCAGCTGCTAGTCAGCTTTGCTACAGGGGCAGAAGGCAAGGCCATTTCAAAGCAAACCATTTCCAAATAGATAGCACACTGCATCCATTTCTGCTATAAGCACCATGAAAAACCTACCCCTCAGGGGATCAGAAATACAGCATTTCTCAGGGGAGTCCCTACCATGGACATCCTGGAAGCTGCAACCTGGAGTTCTGTGCACACCTTCACCAAGCATTACCACTTACCTATTTTTTCTAAATCCATATCTGGATTTGCTACAGCAGTCTTACAAGGCCTGCTAGCCAGCCCTAACACTTACTGCCTCTACCCTTCCTCAGCCTTGGGAGTCAACCCAAGTGTGATGACTGCAACAGTGAAACACGAAGAACATAGTACAGTTGTGTACACTTACCATAAATGTAGATGTTTGAGTGTATTCACAGTTGCAGTCCTGGTTTCCCTCCCTCCAGCCCTCTGGCCTTCTCTATCCTTTTTACCTATCCTCTTTATGGCCATCTTTTATAGCAGGGGTATTTACTTTTTACCAGAGGTGTTCAACACCATGTAATAGCTTCCTATTTTGGGGGCTCCTGACATCTAGGGCAAGACAAAATGATGCAATGGCATCGGCTGCATGTTTTATACCCCTGACGACCTGACGTCATGGAAGAGGTGACAGCATCCGATGCAGAAATCCCAAGACTCTGGTATTCGGGCTGACTGAGGGCTACCTGCAGGCAGATAACCCAAGAGTGATGACTGCAACAGTGAATACACTCGAACATCTACATTTATGGTAAGTGTACACAACTGTACTTTCTTCCTTATTATATCAACGCAAACAGTAAGGACAGTAAGGACAAATGGTCCAACACGCAAAAAGCGCAACAAACAATAAAAAATAGTGAAGCACCAAACCGGGGCAGAACGAGGCATAAACTGTTTAATAATAGTAAGCTCTTTCACAACATCTTTGCCACTTCATCAGACATTTCAAAAAATCAAGAAACACCATATTTAAAAACAAGTCAACCAATAAAATCACTTGGCCAATTCAGCCTTAACGTTACATACTATAGACTTGCTCTAGTGCATCAGTAATATATACAAACAAGCAATAAAACATAATATAACAACATATCTGTATATACATATATGAAAAAATGTATAAAAAATGTGTATATATGTTTTCATGCATACATCCTATCTATTCAACTCCCTAGTCCTGATGAAGCGGCAAAGGTGCTGCAAAAGCATTTACTGTTATTAAACAGTTTATACCTCCTTCCTTATTATATGTTGAACCGGTGTACTGATTGTATTATAAACAGAAACAAAATATAAAGCTCTTTGACAGTTTTTGTCCTTGAAAAATAAACCAAAACAACTTGTTTAATATGGGGGATGGCCAAACCTTTAGCTGCATCATTCTTAACCTGAGCCTTGGTTTGATTTATAAGTGGCATGAAACATCCGCCATTCAGAGACCTATTTTGCAACCCATTAAAAGCTCCTTCCAACTCACCAGGTGATAATGTTTTCTTAGTTACTTGTAGACGACCCTCAGGTGTATTACATACCACATGGGATGCTGTTTCATCTCAAGCCATCTATTGGAGGAATTTACCAGAAAAGATTCCCAGAACATTCCCAGTAGCTTACATCCTTCTAAGTTGGGAACTGCTGATTGAGGGCTCAGTGTCTGTTATTCTAAAAGTGTATTAATTCTGGTTTAAGCACTTGGGCTTCAGGCCAGTTATTTTACATTAAGAGGCTTTGTGGTCTGCACTCTTGTGGGAGGAGAGGCTGGACTCTACCCTTCTGAGCTGGGAATTTCTGGTTAAAGGCTTATAGTGCCTGCATATTTGAACTGCTTCTTACTGAAATTGGTACACCTTGTTTGCTGTAGCATAGACTAGATCCAGGCCTGCTGAATCTAGCTTTGTTTGTATGCTTGTTGTTTGTTTGCTTGTTATTTCCCTGAAACACTAATTCCACCTAAAACGCGGCTTTTCAGCGCTTCTGTGGATCCCTAGTGATATCTGCATTGCTTACTGTACTTATTTCCTTGTTTCACTTGAAAGAAAGTTACTGTTTGTCATTTTTGCATTTAAGTTACCTGTAACACATTGCATTTAAGTTACCTGGCACTTGCTCACTAAAGCAAATATATAAGTCAGCACTAAAAAATTAAAAGCACTACCCCTCACAAACTCCCTTGAGTACCTTGTTCCCCATTGGCCCTTTTTTCAATTATAAAGGAATTCCCAATACTATTCTAGCATGTCCAAAGGTCAGTTGTCAATCTCCTCTCGGTCCAGCTGGTGAATCTGGGAATCTTGAGGCAATGTTACAACTGCCTCATGTACACAGACAACCCTCTCCTCCTCCCAACAAATTCCAACACATGTGAGAGATGCAACCATATAGCCAAACTGGAGGCTAAGCTCTCTCAACTCAGTACTGGCGTAACCAGTCAGGAGGAGAAGGAAACCACACTCACTACAATTCCAGTCTCACATAGACCTACCACGACAGCAAACCAAACACATAAACACACAAAAACATACTCGGAGGCTCTAAATAAAAATCTGCCTAAGCAGCAGAGACCTTCAAAGCAGACACCCAAGCAACTGCTACCCCAAAACAAAACACATGCAACACATAGCTCACAAAGCCAGTGTGCTGAACAGCCACAGCCCTTAAGGCTAAACAACACACCTGATACACTTGTAATAGGTGACTATCGTCAAGCACACTGACGTCCCACTCACCAGGCTGAACAAGGAGAAGGTCATGGTGAGCTGCCTGTCGGGCGTTAGGATCCGCCACATAACACAAGCACTCAGGTCACTCCAAGGCAAGTACAAATATGACTCGGTCATTGTCCATGCTGGTGTGAATGACCTGACAGTACCTCCCTGGACTACATGAAAAGAGACATAGAGGAGCTCTCTGAGCATGTAGCCCAGGCCGGTATGACCCTGACCTTGAGTAGCATCTTACCCTCACCAAGAATGATGCCACAATATGAAGACAAGATGATCAATTTCAACAATTGGCTTAAGTATTGGTGTCATTCAAAGGGGATCCAATGCCTGTCAGCCTGGGATGACATGCTCAACAAGCCACGATGCTTCGCTAGGGACGGCTTGCACCTGTCACCCCTGGGCTTTCGGATATTGGCAAAGGCTCTTGCTTCCCGCATAGTGCCTTTTTTAGGCAAGGCTCAAAAGACAAACCCACCTCCATAGGTATCACAAGGGATAAGAAACTAAGAGTAATGCTACTCAACGCCAGAAGTCTAAACCTCAAGATGCATGCACTCAAAACTCTCCTTAGCATGGAGAACATTGATATCTGTGCAGTAACAGAAACCTGGTTCAAGGCTCCCAAGAGCACTCCAGCACTACCAGGTTATACCTCATACCATGCTTTTTGGCCCCAAAACTTGGACCGAACCACAAAAGGAGGGGGAGTATCAATATTCGTCAAAGATACCCACAC
This sequence comes from Protopterus annectens, assembly GCF_019279795.1. Taxonomy (NCBI): domain Eukaryota; kingdom Metazoa; phylum Chordata; order Ceratodontiformes; family Protopteridae; genus Protopterus; species Protopterus annectens. The sequence continues at coordinate 1,636,136,809 of NC_056732.1, forward strand.
CTCCAGGTTGGTGGCACAGCACGAAGCATCAGAGACTATCCATGTGCAACTAACAGTGGGTAAAACTGCCTTCCAGTTTATAGCCTGCTACAGACCACCCTCCCAAACCCAGGAACCCCACTCGGCCTTCCTGAGAACACTGGAAAATATGAAGGTCTCTCCAAACACCATTATATTGGGCGACTTCAACTACCCAAACATAGACTGGGAGCATTACTCTAGCTCCAACACCCTAGCCCAAAGGTTCCTAGAATTTATAAACTCAAATGCCATGGAACAACTTGTTACCACTCCCACAAGAGGGTAAAACATACTGGACCTGATCATCACCAACATGGGGACTCGATGCTCCAGACCAGAAGTATATCCCTCACTGGTAAGATCAGACCATAAACTAATCTCACTGGATATTCACATCCCGACCCCACCCCCTGCCCAGAAAACCACAGTGAAAAACTTCTCTAAAGCAAATTTCACACTTCTCAAAACCGAGGTGGAATCCTTCAAAGCCCCCGAGCCTGTGGAAAATATGGCCCAGACCACAGAATCCTTTATAAATGCATTCTATGAACACCTTCAGGAATGCATGGATCATGCAATCTCAAATAAAACCAAGACCCAATCCTCCAAAGGCAGACGTCCTGTCTGGTGGACCCCAGCCATAAACAAACTGTACAATAGAAGGAGGAAGCTACTACATGATAGAGCAAAATCCCAAAAAGGGAAGGCATCTCTGATCAGTATTAGCAAAAAACTACGGGCACTCATAAAATCGTCTAAGGCCAGTTTCGAGAGAAAAATTGCACAGGACGCTAAGGATAATCACAAGGCTTTCTTTAGTTATGTTAGGAACCTGGGTGGGAATTCCCAGATATGCTCAGAATTAGTCCAAAATGACAAAAAATACATCAAGCCCACAGACATTGCCAACATCCTAGCTGACAGGTTCAGCACAAACTTCTGCCCCCCCCTCCCCACCAAAAGGGCAAATATCTATCCCAGCAGAGTGCTGCCTCCCTGACATCTCAGATGCTCAGGTAAGAGTCGCCCTCTCCAAAGCAAAAAACACAGCATCAATGGGACCAGACGGTGCCCCGGGCTGCGTCCTACATGAACTCCAAGAAGAGCTAAACCCAAACATAAAACTACTGTTCAATCTCAGCCTTACTACAGGATATGTACCCAAAGAGTGGCGTACAGCAACAGTGGTCCCTCTCCACAAAGGTGGTGCCTCAACGGATCCTGGAAACTATCGCCCCATAAGCCTGACTAGCTTGGTCTGCAAAGCTATGGAAAGGATCATCATGGACCTCATAAATAAAGATATTGGGGACCTATAGACACTGGATCCTACCCAGTTCGGCTTTGTTAAGGGCAGATCCTGCCTCTTAAACCTGGTCGATTTCTTTGAAACAGTCACCAAGGCCATTGATGAGGGGAAGGTGGTCCACACAGCCTACCTGGACCTCACAAAAGCCTTCGATACAATACCCCACTCGGGCATTATAGATAAGCTCACCAGCTTAAATATAAAACCCTATGTCACTAGATGGGTTGCAAACTGGATCAAGGACAGAACCCACATGGTTAGAATTGCTGGAGCCATGTCAGACTCCAAACTAGTAACAAGTGGCATCCCACAAGGCTCAGTCCTGGGACCTCTCTTGTTCGGTATATATTTCTCGGAGGTACAGGCCAACATGGAAGGACTGTGGCTGACCAAGTTCGCAGATGACTGCAAACTGGGCGCCATAATCGCCTCTCCAGCTGACACAAGCATCCTCCAAAAGGGCCTCATGGAAACAGACAACTGGTGCCAGAGCCATGGCCTCAAGCTAAAAGCCAAAAAGTGTATAGTCATCCCCTTTGGCAAAAACAAAGTGCCCACAAATTACCACATAGGTGGTAATCCATTAAGTACAGAAGAAGCAATTAGAGACCTGGGGACCCAAGTTGATAGCAATCTCTCATTTGACAACCACGTGGTCAAAGTGGTTAGAAAAACATTTTATATAGCCCACCTAATCATGAAGGGATTCACATCTAGATCAGGGGAGGTCATCATGCCTCTTTACTCATCCCTCATCAGGCCCATAATTGAGTACAATGCCCCTTTTGGGATGTACCTTACCAGACACCTGCAGCAACTGGAAAGACCTCAAAAGTACCTCACCAAGAGGATCAAAGGGCTCAAACAGTTGCCATATGCTGCCCGGTTAAAGAAACTCCAGCTCTACTCACTGGCATACCGCCTGCTCAGAGGCGATCTGTGCCTGACATATAAAGCCATGTCCAACCCGGAATTAATGGACATGCTGCACCTCAGAAAATCCAAATTCCATCGAGCTACGTGCTCGAGAGACTTGAACCTCAGCACTGAAATAAATAGGACATGCTGGAGGGACAAATTCATAACCCAGAGGCTTCCTTCACTCTGGAATAAAATCCCAGTCCAGGTTAGGCAGACTCCCTCATTGACTCTCTTCAAGAGGAATCTTGATGAGTGGATGGGAGATCGTAGGTTTACCCTGGGTATCACTTCTGTGTCACTGTTAGACAGAGGCACAGCATACTAACCTCGAAAAAGGGCATAGCAAAATTAATTTAAAATGGGTGGCGAAAGCCAAACACACTCTAGCTAGGCTTCTAAATGCCCTAGGGTAGATAGCCTAGTATGAACCTATGAACCTATGAATAGATATGTTGCCTGAGCCTCACCTGGAATAGTGAAGTACCCAGCTAACACCTCACCCCTTTTTTGGCATCCCACTGATGGATTAGATCAATTCCCCATATGTGTTGTTTAGGGGTTTGGGATGCTGTGATTAGTAAGCTAAGAGGAGGTACAGCAGTATGTCCAGTTTAGGAGAGACAAAACTGTAGGAGGGTAAAATTACCTATAGTGTTTAATATTTTAATTTAAATGCATAATATATTAATTCTGCTTGCAAAAAGCCAGCAGTTTTGTCCTGGTAAAGAGCAAAGAGTTTGAAAAAATCACATATTTTCAGTGCATTATGACCTTTTCAAAAGCTTCTTGCTGTTTGTAGATTATTTGAATTTTAGGCAAAATGAGTATTGACCTTTAATTTCTTCTTCAGTTTCGTTTGCCACGGTTGAGTACGGTTGTTGAATCTCTGAACACATTAACAGTATTTCCCAGTAGGTTGTCTATTTCCTGTTCAAATAAAATGTTTTCACTTTGTTTCACTTTTCTTTTTTTGTTTGTTTAATTAGAGAAAGGAACCTTTTCAATCACATTCTAAATTTGTCTCAAAGCACCAAACATTTGCTGGCCTAACTGGACCTGTTTAAACTTTACCAGGCATATAATTGTTTGCTATTCAGTTCATGGCATTTAACAGAACAAAAAGGCCTCCTAAAAGTTCAAACCTTAGAGATCATCCATTGAAAAAATCCATGCCAAGGTATATGAGTAAAACTGAGACAATAGTTTTGAGCAGCCATGGGTTCAGCCCAGGTAAGCGATGTGAGATATTGCAGTTTGATTGATTTTACATCATCCAGACTGTCTATGCATTACAGACAAAATCAGTAAAATTATTTTTATGCACCATATGACCTTGATCCTACTAACTGTAATATTAAAATATTGTTCTTGAAATGTTTTTACAGTGCTTGAATGTAACTCTTAAAGCAAGTCTACCAAATCATTTAGTGCATGTAGAACAAAGTCAGTTAGAGAAATGGAATATTACCTACAGCTGGAGTACAAAAAGCTCAGTCTGTGTTTACCTGTTCATTTCTAGTGGTAGAACTGTAGCCATGCAGCAATCATTCCAACAAATCTTTGCAAGTCTGAAGTAAAATGCCTTTCTGATAATTCTGGTTGTTGTAAACCTCTGAAGTGGACTGGCTTGTCTAAATACAAAGCAAACTGTGAAAATTGTCACTTCTACATGGTTATATGATATTATACAACGACCACCCATTAATATTCCAAAACGTGCATGCTGATTGGTCAGCGTGCATGTTGTAAATCAGAGTTATAGTAATGGAAAAAGGTCCAGTCGCCCAGACATTTTCCATTAGTATAACTCTTTTTTTACAGCAACGGAGAACGCAAGATCTCCATTGCTTTTTACAGACTGTCTCGCTGTGTTAAATGAGTTTAACATAGCGAGACAGCTTTAAAAAAGTAACGGAGATCTTCCTATCTCTGTTGCTTTTTTTAAAGGTGTCTTGCTATGTTAAATGGGTTTAACATAGTGAGACAGCTTTAAAAAAAGCAACGGAGATTCTCCGTTCCTTTTTTTAAAGCTGTCTCGCTATGTTAAACTCCTTTAACATAGCAAGACACTTTGTAAAAAGCAACGGAGATCTTGCTTTCTCCGTTGCTTCCACCCACAGCTCTGATGTACTGCATAAGCATACGCATGCGCAGTACATCAGAACTGCCACAGAATACCAGACAGCTGCGGAAGGGCAGCAAGGAGGCATTATACAATGCCATTATTTATGAAAAGTAATTTTTTTTTTCTTAAATAATGTCATTGTATAATAGCAATAACCCACTTCTGGGTGTGGGTAATGCTGGATTTACCCACGGTTGTTTTTGTTTGGCCACTCGGGCTTCACCCTCATGACCAAACCACACCAACCATGGGCAAATCCAGCATTACCCACACCCAGGCGTGGGTTATTGCTATAATATTTTATAAATGTAACCAAAAGTCTGCAAATGAAACAGCACTAATTTTGCTGTGGTAAACATATGTTTAGGTGTATAAGTGCATGTGAGCATGTGTCTAAGGTAACGTCTGAAGGTTTTTAGTGAACAAATAGTGTTTTGTGATGATAGTTTCAGATGTATCATAGCATTTTTTTCTTTTCTGAATATGTTTTTGCACCTTTTTGTTTGTGGTAGCTCCAGGTTATTTTCTTTCTTGTGTATATCTGACAGAGTACCATGCTGGGATAAAAAGTAAATTTAAGACATTTCTGGTATGGTCCCTTATATGAAATGTACTTGTAGCAGACTCAAATCCAAACAATAAACTGTTTATATTATAAAATGATTTTTGAGGGTACAAACTGTATTCCTTATGTCACACAAATGTGTAAGCGTTGTTTAGACAGCTTTGTTGATATTGATTGACTAGAACAGCAATAAAGCTGTTTTCACTTTATTGTTTTAGTGCAGTATGACAAAACTGTGCTCATGGTTGAGGAAGAAAATATATATTCAACAGGCATTTAGACAAATGTCTGTACCCATTTCATCTTTAAACTTCGTTCAATGACTTTATTCTGAAAAAGGGCATCCTCTGAACAGATTAAGTGTATAAAGAGGCAAGTTAAAGAGTTTGTTGTTATAACGCACCCACACTATTCCAATGTGTTCATTATATGGCTAGACAAGTACTGTTTTATGAACCAGATAAATGAATTTTTCTCATGGATATGAGGAGGCCTTTTTTAGCCATGTAGACTGTGCATCGCCTGTGGTATTTTTCTAAATATTCAGTATTACAGACAGGATAAACTGAAATAGTATTGCAGTGTGTTTGCTGTCACTGCCAAGGTTCTGAGATATGAGGGCATGTGTATAGTTATTCATTTGTTTTTGTTGACTGGGAAAGTCTGACTGGGCAAAAATATATTTTAAGTGGAGTGCCAGCGAGAAAAGCTCCAAAGTTACTTCACACATATTACATATATGTAAAAACACTTTTATTGGTAGATTTGGTATTTGTTAGAAAGGAGAAAGTATATAGTAATGCAGAACGAAGGTAAGCTGTTGATAAAGTAATCCTAGCAGCATCTTTCAGGTATTGCTTGACCATGTAAAAGGAGCCAAGCATTTGGTGAGTTTTCTTTTTTTTTTTCAAAACAAGTTTATTGTTTTAACATATAAGAGAAATATCATAACAATTTTATACAAATAATTAAAAATAGGTATTATTATAATATTCAACAAAACAACTAAAGTATTTACAAAGACATCCACTACAATCAGATCAATTAATTAAACTAAAATACTGTGCTATTGAAATTAGATTTTTTTTAACAAATTTTGTAAATTATCTCATACAATAAAATGTGATGTTTTTCTAGTTGTTCTCATTCTAATTGTGCTTATTTCCATATGACACATTATATTCATAACATTTTTAAATTCATTGAACAAAGGAGGTGTATCTGAAATCCAATTTCTAGTTATTATTTTCCTAGCCACTGCTAGGATAGACCATAACAAGGGAAGCTTAATCTTTTTAACACATTGAGGTACAGGTGTGTTGAATAATATAAGAGACTTAGAAATAATGAAATTATCTGTAAAAGAGCCTGCAAAATTCATTAATTGACTTCCAGTATTCTTTCAACTTCATACAGTCATAAAACATATGAGCCCAGTCAGCATTAATTTCTACATTACATCTCTTACATAGATTATCTTTATTATTAATTTTATTCATCATCAAAGGTGTATAAAAGATCTATGTAAAATGTCCATGTATAAAGTCTCCAGACAATGGAAGATGTAGTTCTATAAGCAGATTCCAATATATATTGTTTATCTTGTTGAGTTGGTGGGTCCCCATTAATAGAGGTGAAATAATTCCAGTATGAATCTACATTGTAAAAAGTTTCTTGTCTGATAATTTTATGTATATATGAAAGTTTACCTTTATCAGAAACTTTATGCTGTAAATTTATTATCAAGTAATCAATCAGTTTTGGAATAGATTCTTTAACTGTTATAGACATTAGATCTATTCTATCAATGAGATGTTGTCTAAAGATCTGAACCTCTAACCAGCAAGTTTCTCTTAGATCAAATTCTTGTTTTAAGAAATCTAGATTTTAACTTTATTATCAGATATCAGCTGATACCAGTACTTTAGATTATTATCTATAGCTAAATGAGCTCCTTCAGAAGTAGATGACATAAGCATACCCTGAGTATAAATTATAGGGAATACAATAAAATTCCATTCCCTATACTTAGGGTGCATGAATATAAAGTTACGATAACTAATAATAATATTTAATGGGTAACAGACCATATGTTTAGGTGTAATAGGTGAAGTACAAAATTCCTTTAGCAACCACAACATGGAGTTATTTATAATCATATTTTTATGTGTTAAGGAGATTTTCATGAAGTGCATACTAATTAGCTCCCAATAATCTTTCCATTTTGCGACATATGACCGATCTATTAATAATGGTGAGTTTTCTTGAGGAAATAAAGTATGTGATAGTCACACTTGAGGTTGTTATTGATTATGACTCCAAGTGGTTTCCATTTTAGTGTTAGTATCTGAGGTAATATGAAATGTGTGTTTCTGATTAAGGTATGATTTTGGAGTGAATAACAAAATTTTTTTCCAGGGGGTTGAGGAGTAAGTTAGACTTTTAAGTTGGGTGATCTCCATTTTTTTATAGGTGGGACATAGTACATAAGGGATGAGTCTCCAGCATATTGTACAAAATGGAAAAGTTTAGTAGTGGCATGCATACACTTACACACATATAAATATATAATGTAGTGTATGTGACTCTACAATGATTATACACAAATACATATGCTGTTACATGACTCTCTACCTGTTATACACAAATACATATGCAGTGCACATGACTGTACAATGATTAGGCACAAATACGTATGCAGTGTACATGATTCTGTACCTGTTACACATATGCAAATATAAATAATGTAAATATAAACGTGTTTGTCAAGCTAATATCTATTTATTTTTTACATTTTGTTATAATTGTATAATAACACCAAACAGTTAAAGTTCTGAATTTTAAAAAGAAATAAAATCACAGATGGTATTAGTCAAGCAATCTTTGTAAAATGAATAACAGAGCAGTTAAATAAATTTAAAAAAATACTGAAATCAAAAGTTAAGAAATATGTAAGCTAATTGTAAAATAATGTTTAGTTTGTATAGTTATGCAAATCACAAATATAATACTAAGCGTTCTCTAACTGCATTTTACTAACAGATGATTAAAGGAAACATGCTAAAAGGGTTAAATGAAATGTGAGCTCAGACCTTCCTAGACTGGATGAATAGTTACAGGAAATGTTGAGCAGATAAGATAAGAAACAAGACAGCCAGACAAGTGGCTTGAGTTTTTCTAAAAACCTATTGTTATTAAAACACAATTGTTAAAATGTTCACATGCAACACTATTTGGTAATTATGATAAAACATCACAATTGTGCATATATGTCACTGATAAAAGTAAAAAAAACCTCAAACATCAAGTATAGCCAACAGATGAGTTATAGCATACATACAGTTCAAATCAATTATACAGGAGGGTACAAATACCTACTATTAGAAGTAGACAGCAAAGGCAACAGAAAAAAAAACAGCCAAAAAATTATCAAATCAGACAAAGGTGTATAGTTTAAAATTATAATAAAGCAAATGTATATCTAAAGTGTTGGGCTGGCATACATTATAAAGCAAATAAACAATAGTGCAATACTACAGAGGGAGGGGTACTTTCTCAGTTTTACACTGACTGTGTGAGCAGTATGTGTTGCAAAAGGGTCTAAAATAATGCTACAAGAATAAATAATATCTTATTCCTTCTTGACAATACTCTTTCAGGGGGGGGGAGGGGAAAAACAGTTATTAGTGTGCATTAAACAGATTAAACCTGACAGGATAAGATATTTTACCAGTTGCTAATAGCTATCATTCTAGTTATTATTGTATTGTTTAGTATTAAACTGTGTTTACAACCTGTTAAAATGTAAAGCTATACAAGAGATGACTTAAATTACTTTATTAAAGCTATACAAGAGAGAGTAAAGATATGTACAAATTGAACAAGAATGGTCACTAATTTTAATATGTTTTTGGCAAGACATTTTTGGTATGCAAAACGCATAGTTGCCTCTGGTGGCAATTCCACTAGATACTTCAACAGAAACATAAGAATGTTCCAAAATTTTGCTTTATGTTAATGTTACTAAATTTGTAGATTGGACTATGTACAAATACAAAACAATTCAGTACAAATGAAATTAATGTCTAGCAATGAATATGAGTAAAAACCATGTTTAAAAAAATGTTCAGGATAGCTACTAGATTGAAATGCATGAATAGCAAACAGTCTGTGTAAATACATACTGTACAGGATACATTGTAACAAGTTCAAAAGTAATTTGTCAAGTTGTAATTTTATTACTAATTGTAATTTTATCACTGATTTTTGGACCATCATTTTATCAGTAAAATAGTATTGGTTACCCCACTTAAAGGAAAATTATATTAAAATATTGTATTCATACATCTAATGGACTAATATGTACACAACATTCTTTAGTATATACATCATGTTTTTTTTTTTAAATCCTCAAGTATTAAATACTGAAATAATTGCATTCAATCTAAGCCCAGTTCAGTACTTTATGTTCACTTCACTAAAGGGCAGTTCAGAGACATGGAAACTATATATTTTCAGCAGTGTATAAATGCTTGGAGTAGCACATAGTTTTTGTCTGTTATAGATATTAATCTATCTCTAATCTTTTGATGTAAAATAATTAATAAAAGTAGAGTTAGTGCAAAATAATAAATTAATCAAGTTAAAAAATAAAATTAAAGCAGACACAGCTCATAACTGATGAAATATCTTCACAAAATGGTTTGCAGAAGAAAAAGTTGTTAAATATATCCAGTTTTAGTAGTAATACTTGATAACACTGTAGTAACTATGTAAAATTGCATTTTGACTTGTGCTTCTCAATCAAAAATAAAAAGAGAGAATTGTAAGATTATGCTCAACAAGACATTAAGGTTGAATGTAACTTTGCTACAAAATGCAACATAAGTATAAAATAAAGCTTGCTTAAATGCAGAAACAGAGTTTAGTAATATGTGATTGGCATCCATACTAAATGACCTTGGCTTAAAAAATAAGGAACTTACTTATGAGTGTATTACACACATATCAAGAAAGCTGACTTCTTACAGACATGACAAGAATGTAATTTGCTTTCTTTAAAGAACTGACAACAGGACATGTTTTTCTAAAAAAGTTTAAGAATATGCTTTTCTAATCCACAAGGCGTTTTCCTTGAAGACAGTTTACTTATCAGTATTTGCACAAGAACAGATGTGTCAGCATTTGTGTCATCAAGGCAGTACCTTTCCAAAACCAAGAGGGTATGTTTAACTAAAAATATATATAAAGTCTGTATTAAATCCAATTATGTTAGAGGGGTAATGGTAGGGACACATTTTGTCCTGAAGTAAATATTATATCTCTCACATAATCTGTACTATATGAGAAGTAAAGTAGAACATTTTCTGAAGCTGTAACAGAAGTACGTGTGGTTTATTATAAAAGTTATTGGTTACTGCTCTTAAAGACAGAATCCAGCCAGCAAGACTGAATGTCTTAAGAAGACTTCAAATCCATCACAGTAAACATCAGAGTAACAGCACAGTGCTGTAGCACTTATAAAAGTAATTTTTCACAGTGTACATGACGTTGCACCTGTTATACAAAAATGCATATGGAGTGTACATGACTGTGTACCTGTTCTACACAAGTACATGCACAGTGTGCATGACTCTGTACCTGTTCTACACAAATGTATATGTAGTATACATGACTCTACAATGATTATACACAAATGCATCTGCAGTGTACATGACTCTGTACCTGTTACACATATGCAGTGTACATGATGTTGCACCTGTTATACAAAAATGCATATGTAAGTGTACATGACTGTGTACCTGTTCTACACAAGTACATGCACAGTGTGCATGACTCTGTACCTGTTCTACACAAAGGTATATGTAGTATACATGACTGTACAGTGATTATACACAAATACATATGCAGTGTATATGACATTGAACCAGATATACACAAATACTTACACAGTGTACATGACTCTGTACCTGTAATACACAAATGCATATGCAGTGTACATGACTCTCTACAAGTTATACACAAAAACATATGCGGTGTATAGTAGATGACATTGCACCTGTTATATACAAATAGATATTCAGTGCACATGACTCTGTACCTATAATACACAGGTACGTATGCAGTGTACATGACTCAGCACTTGTTATACACAATTAAATTTAGCTGAATCACATAGTTCTGCTTTCTGCTGAAAAATGACATATATGAAACAAAAACACAATGCCCCCCAAGACAGATTCATTAGTTTTAAATCATATTATCCATCATACACAAATGCGTTTATTTTTATTTATTTAATGTAATATTTGAAAACTTGTGCAGGTAAATTGTTCTAGTAGACAAAATCCAATCACCTAGACTTCAAAAGTACATAATAAAACTTTGTTGTTTATTTACAGGACTATAGAATACAAGATGACTTCACAAATAAATTATTAGAAGTTGTGAGCTTTTCAGTACTACAGCAGTTAGTTTTGAAAAAAAAATGGTACACTATGCACTTGTGCAAACATATTACAAATATAATTGGTTGCAGTGTATATATTCAATTATATTAGGGTCTATGTTAAATCAGCAAACACTTAAAAAAGTGAATGCTGATTTATCGACCCTCGTTAAGTGAAAGCTTAAAATCCGGAACACGTGGAACAGTGATTTTTTTTTCCCAGGGAAAAAAAATTGTTGTTCCACAAAAAAAAAAAAAAAAAAAAAAAAAAACTGTGCCCTCCACACTCGCCCTACTTAAATATACCAACTCCAAGATTGCACCACAGTGGAGGAAATGGCAAAGTTCCAAAAACGGCCAAGTGATTTTTTTTCCTTGGAAAAAAAACACTGTTCCGAGTGTTCGGGATTTGCAGCTTTCACTTAAAGAGAGTCAATAAATCAGCATTCATTTTTTTTAAGCATTCACTGATTTAATATAGATCCTTATATTAACTTTAAAGAAGTTATATAGAATTTTAATAAAAGAGGAATCTTAGAATAAGATCAAAAGTCGTAGAAGACAGCAGAAAAGTTATGGAGCAAGCAGAAAGTTTCTGAGGAATTAATAAGACTAATGAGATAAGTGGATGTTTAGGGTGGAAGGTAAATGGTGCTTAAAAGAAGATAAAATGGTAAAGTGATGAAAAAGAGTTTGGTATACTACAGTATGTGTTTTACTCCTGCCTTCTCTTCCTTGTGCACTGAATACCCCAAGTAGCTTGTTTCATTTCTAGAACTCCCTGGATGATCCCTGAAAAAAGTGCATTTAATATGGTTAGACTTATCTCATAAATAAAATTAATGGCTAAATAAATATTCCAACATTTACTAATAAAACTGATGTTCTGATTTTCAGGCTATATATATTGCTTACATAAAAGCTAATAAAATGACTTTATATTCCATGTACTATTCATAAATCTTCAGTTTTATCAACCCGAAAGCTGCAAAGAGGGGATCCCGTAAAGCATCCAGTCGACTTAATATTAGTTCTCACAGTGTTATTTACCTTATCGCTGCAATTAAAGAATCATGTTTTAATTGTCACATTTGTGAAATAACATTTTATTTAAATTATATTGTTTTTAGAAGTAGCTGACTTCAGGCTGCAATATATACAGCATGCATTCTGCTCAGAGATCTGTTCCTGTTTGTTAGTAATATGTCCTCAAGAATGACTTAGGATGCTCCTGTTTGGAATCTTCTTCTTTTGGCTTTTCCCGATTAGAGGTCGCCACAGCGGAACTCCGGTCCGCTAATGATTGGCAGTCTTGGCAGTCGATTTTTATGGTGCCGAGGTGCCTGCCCAACGCCCAACCTTCAACGAAGGTCCGCCCATTTGCGCATGTCTTTCTAACGCCACTCGACCACAAGGAGGACATGCAGACTCCACACAGAAGGTGCTCCAGCCGAGAATCGAACGGGAGAACTTCTTGCTGTGAGGCGACAATGCTACTGCTGCACCAGCGGTTCTCATGCTCCTGTTTGGAATTATACTGTCAGTAACAGACTGATGATATTTTGAATCTTCAAGCAATGGCTTGTATAAAATGTCTAATTTCGGTGACAGGCTAATCCCCATTTTTCCAGAGTTTGGGTTTGTACAGATTTTCCTTCAATCTAGTATCCTATAAATTAACATATAAACAGTCTTGGTGGGTTTAGGGAGGGGCAGCACTTGTTGTTATGTAAATTATTTTGTTTCCATTTAAATTCCTTACTCCGGAGTTGCTAGGAATGCAGAAAAGAAAAAAAAAAGATTTTCAAAGACTGTTATGTATATCATAATGTGCAATTTAATCAAAGAACTTTGAATAACATAATATAGGCTCATAGGTTGGTACTAGGCTATCGGCCCTAGGGCCTATACAAGCCTAACCATAACAATTCCCTGGCTATTTCTTCCCACACTATTTACTTCCCCCGGGGTGAATTTCCTTTCTCCCATATATCCATCGTATAATTTTCCTTTTGGCATTTTTCTTGTAATGTGTAAATATGTGTGTATATGTATATATATATATATATATTGGTGCACGTGAGTCGGTATGTACTATTTAAAAAAAATACCTTTTGAATATAGTAAGACCTAATAACTTGGAGCATTTGTTTGCATGGCTCACAGCTTAAGTCAGATTAAAATAGTTTTATCTTGTACTTTATGTAATATTCGGAGTCAGTGAACATGCATCCATTTGAAGATTTTAGTTTCTGCTGCCTGGCTTAGATCAGTGCTGTAATTGTTTGAATTGCAGGATATGGTTTTAACAGGAATGATCTTACTTCATTAATTAAATGTATTAAATGGATGTATGAAGTAACCTTTTTTTAGAGACAGCTTTGCCTTTGGGATGTAGACACTTAATTACCATTTAAAGGATTCGTAGAAAGAAAGGATTATTCCTACCCCTGTTCTGTGTTCCACACAGACTTTGGAAGTACAACATTAAAGCATTTGTGTGAATCCCTAAAGAAGGAGACACTACTTACACTTGTAAATAGCACTGCTCAAAGACCAAAATCTAAAATGGGAAAATAAACTTTTCAGCAGTTCTCACAACTTCCATTCTTATTCTCTGAAGGCTAAATGATTTCCATGTGACATCCCGTATTTATTCCCCTTTCATAAAGCTTCGTATAACGTTAAGCATTCTTCACATCAGCATTGCAGCCATACTTAATTAACTACCTACAGCTAATCTAGCTGCATAAACTGTTTTTTATGAAAAAAAAAGAATGAAGTAGAGAATAAACAATGTTGTTATGAAGCTAGAAGCAGTTTTGGCTTCAGATTCTGATAAAAACACTACTGAATGCAACTTGGGTAATTGAGACATTTTAAAGTAGTAGTGAGCAACGGGGCTCAAGTTTGTAATTAAACATGTCTGTTTGTTGTACCCAGAAATACAATTAATTGATTACAGGACATTCTTAATATCTTTATGGATAAAAAATGAAAGTCCCCAAAGACAAAATAACTCTTGTTTACCTATTTAATGTAGTGGGAATATTTATGTTTGAAAACTGACATATTATTCTTGCATTTTGTCTTAATGCCAGCAGCTGAAAAAATATTTAACCATGAAACACCTTTGTTTTGAAATCATTATTATTTTCTGCTTTGCCTTTTGTCATTGAGTGGCAGATTGTTTAACGTCAAATCTCATACTACTGTCTACCCCTTGTTCTCACCATTGTCACTGTATTTGACCCAGAGCAACTGAGAATTGGTGAGGGAGTTTGTTTGCTACATGGACAATTTGAGGTACATTTCTTTGCTTGATACAACTTTTCCCCTCTCTCATGTAGTGCAGTGAGAAATGGTGATTTCACCTGCAATGTTGTAATGCACTTGGTGGTATGAAAATGTGAGGACCCTCCTTCACTGGACTAGGACTAACTTCATCTCTGATGTTGTAGTGCCTTGATGGTGTTGCCATATTGAATTTCACAGTCCTCCTTCTCTGGGCTACTACTACTATTACTATTATTATTACTAATATTACTATTATTATTACTAATATTACTATTATTATTACTAATATTGCTATTATTATTATTTATACATATTTTTGGCATCCATGGATCCAGTTCACACATTCTATACTACATTAAGTTTTAACATTTATTGCATAGTCACTTATACATACCACTAAAATTTATTATACAAGGACTTTCTAAAAATAAAAGTACATGTTAATGTTTCCTTTATAATACTGGTAAATTTTAATGACTGTTTGCATTGCAGTCTAATTTTTTTCCTAAGATTCATTCTACTTCTCAGTTTACACAGTTTTAATATTGTTTCCTATATTTCTACAGTTTCATCAGCTGGTACTTTTTATCTTCTAAAAACTGTAAATTAGAAAAGCATGAATATTTTATCTGAAAACTTCTGTATATCTTTCAGAATGAGGAATCCGCTATGAACATCCCTCTTTATTAAAAGAATACTTGCTATTTTTTGTTAAATTTGAATAATTGTTGTCATAGTTATCATATCCTCTGTTCATCACACAATAAAAAGCAGACTGTTTCAGTCTAATGCATACAGCCTTCTGAAAACGTCCAGGACATATGACAGTCAATGTCTCAATATAAGTATGGGTTGTTGCAAGCAGTACTTCATAGGTTCACAGATTAGTACTAGGCTAACTGCTGTTGTCAGCCATTTTACATATAGCTAATTACCTCATGTGAGAATCAAACCCTACACCTTGTATCTGTAAGGTAAACATCTTAAGCATAATGCCAACCTCCCACCCTCAAAAAGTCACCCTTGCAGAGGGACCTGGATTTGAACCATGGACATCTTGATCTACAGTCAGATGCTCTACCACTATGCTATACGCCATTTCACTTTCATCAAAAGAAATAAAAAAAGGAAATTAAGGAAAAATATTTACTTTACATAAAAAAAAATAATTTTTCTTAAATGACATCACCAGGTAATTCATAGCATAATTTTGAGCATATGTCTGTAACAAAAAGAGCAATATGCAAGCAATGTCAATAAGTCGACATGATAGCCGAGTTAGAGAGCTATGCTGGAACCATACCCCCCAACCTCTTAGAACACAAAATCTGGACAAAGCCATACATAAAAGTGGGACAAAAGACCAAAAATAGGGACAATTTTTGAATATTATTCATATAGACTTAGAAAGTTGATAGAATAACAACTTTTGCATTAGCATGAATTTTTTGAAGGGTATGAAGTCTGAAACTCGAAGCTCTGTCATTATTTTCTAACTTCAATCTTTAATGATTTACCACTAATTTGCCAGAAAAACGCAATTTTATGAAAATGGACTAAACATATGAGGCAAAAATCTGGGCATTCTATGAAAATCTGTACAGTTGAGACATATGGCTGGATAGTCTGTACCACATGAATACCAACTACCCACTCCCCTCTTCACTGCTGTTGCTGAGTTAGGGAGCTATGCTGGAACAGTCTGTTCCACATGGGCTGCTAACTACCCACTCCCCTTTTCACTGCTGCTGCTGAGTTAGGGAGCTATGCTGGAACAGTCTGTTCCACATGCGCTGCTAACTACCCACTCCCCTCTTCACTGCTGCTGCTGAGTTAGGGAGCTATGCTGGAACAGTCTGTACCACATGGGCTGCTAACTACCCACTCCCCTCTTCACTGCTGCTGCTGAGTTAGGGAGCTATGCTGGAACAGTCTGTACCACATGCGCTGCTAACTACCCACTCCCCTCTTCACTGCTGCTGCTGAGTTAGGGAGCTATGCTGGAACAGTCTGTACCACATGGGCTGCTAACTACCCACTCCCCTCTTCACTGCTGCTGCTGAGTTAGGGAGCTATGCTGGAACAGTCTGTACCACATGGGCTGCTAACTACCCACTCCCCTCTTCACTGCTGCTGCTGAGTTAGGGAGCTATGCTGGAACAGTCTGTTCCACATGCGCTGCTAACTACCCACTCCCCTCTTCACTGCTGCTGCTGAGTTAGGGAGCTATGCTGGAACAGTCTGTTCCACATGGGCTGCTAACTACCCACTCCCCTCTTCACTGCTGCTGCTGAGTTAGGGAGCTATGCTGGAACAGTCTGTTCCACATGCGCTGCTAACTACCCACTCCCCTCTTCACTGCTGCTGCTGAGTTAGGGAGCTATGCTGGAACAGTCTGTTCCACATGCGCTGCTAACTACCCAGTCCCCTCTTCACTGCTGCTGCTGAGTTAGGGAGCTATGCTGGAACAGTCTGTTCCACATGCGCTGCTAACTACCCACTCCCCTCTTCACTGCTGCTGCTGAGTTAGGGAGCTATGCTGGAACAGTCTGTACCACATGCGCTGCTAACTACCCACTCCCCTCTTCACTGCTGCTGCTGAGTTAGGGAGCTATGCTGGAACAGTCTGTACCACATGGGCTGCTAACTACCCACTCCCTCTTCACTGCTGCTGCTGAGTTAGGGAGCTATGCTGGAACAGTCTGTACCACATGGGCTGCTAACTACCCACTCCCCTCTTCACTGCTGCTGCTGAGTTAGGGAGCTATGCTGGAACAGTCTGTTCCACATGCGCTGCTAACTACCCACTCCCCTCTTCACTGCTGCTGCTGAGTTAGGGAGCTATGCTGGAACAGTCTGTTCCACATGGGCTGCTAACTACCCACTCCCCTCTTCACTGCTGCTGCTGAGTTAGGGAGCTATGCTGGAACAGTCTGTTCCACATGGGCTGCTAACTACCCACTCCCCTCTTCACTGCTGCTGCTGAGTTAGGGAGCTATGCTGGAACAGTCTGTACCACATGGGCTGCTAACTACCCACTCCCCTCTTCACTGCTGTTGCTGAGTTAGGGAGCTATGCTGGAACAGTCTGTACCACATGCGCTGCTAACTACCCACTCCCCTCTTCACTGCTGCTGCTGAGTTAGGGAGCTATGCTGGAACAGTCTGTTCCACATGGGCTGCTAACTACCCACTCCCCTCTTCACTGCTGCTGCTGAGTTAGGAGCTATGCTGGAACAGTCTGTTCCACATGGGCTGCTAACTACCCACTCCCCTCTTCACTGCTGCTGCTGAGTTAGGGAGCTATGCTGGAACAGTCTGTTCCACATGGGCTGCTAACTACCCACTCCCCTCTTCACTGCTGCTGCTGAGTTAGGGAGCTATGCTGGAACAGTCTGTACCACATGGGCTGCTAACTACCCACTCCCCTCTTCACTGCTGCTGCTGAGTTAGGGAGCTATGCTGGAACAGTCTGTACCACATGGGCTGCTAACTACCCACTCCCCTCTTCACTGCTGCTGCTGAGTTAGGGAGCTATGCTGGAACAGTCTGTTCCACATGCGCTGCTAACTACCCACTCCCCTCTTCACTGCTGCTGCTGAGTTAGGGAGCTATGCTGGAACAGTCTGTTCCACATGGGCTGCTAACTACCCACTCCCCTCTTCACTGCTGCTGCTGAGTTAGGGAGCTATGCTGGAACCGTCTGTTCCACATGGGCTGCTAACTACCCACTCCCCTCTTCACTGCTGCTGCTGAGTTAGGGAGCTATGCTGGAACAGTCTGTACCACATGGGCTGCTAACTACCCACTCCCCTCTTCACTGCTGCTGCTGAGTTAGGGAGCTATGCTGGAACAGTCTGTTCCACATGGGTTGCTAACTACCCACTCCCCTCTTCACTGCTGCTGCTGAGTTAGGGAGCTATGCTAGAACAGTCTGTACCACATGGGCTGCTAACTACCCACTCCCCACTTCACTGCTGCTGCTGAGTTAGGGAGCTATGCTGGAACAGTCTGTTCCACATGGGCTGCTAACTACCCACTCCCCTCTTCACTGCTGCTGCTGAGTTAGGGAGCTATGCTGGAACAGTCTGTACCACATGGGCTGCTAACTACCCACTCCCCTCTTCACTGCTGCTGCTGAGTTAGGGAGCTATGCTGGAACAGTCTGTACCACATGGGCTGCTAACTACCCACTCCCCTCTTCACTGCTGCTGCTGAGTTAGGGAGCTATGCTGGAACCGTCTGTTCCACATGGGCTGCTAACTACCCACTCCCCTTTTCACTGCTGCTGCTGAGTTAGGGAGCTATGCTGGAACAGTCTGCACCACATGGGCTGCTAACTACCCACTCCCCTCTTCACTGCTGCTGCTGAGTTAGGGAGCTATGCTGCAACAGTCTGTTCCACATGGGCTGCAACTACCCACTCCCCTCTTCACTGCTGCTGCTGAGTTAGGGAGCTATGCTGCAACAGTCTGTTCCACATGGGCTGCAACTACCCACTCCCCTCTTCACTGCTGCTGCTGAGTTAGGGAGCTAAACTGGAACAGTCTGTTCCACATGCGCTGCTAACTACCCACTCCCCTCTTCACTGCTGCTGCTGAGTTAGGGAGCTATGCTGGAACAGTCTGTACCACATGGGCTGCTAACTACCCACTCCCCTCTTCACTGCTGCTGCTGAGTTAGGGAGCTATGCTGGAACAGTCTGTACCACATGGGCTGCTAACTACCCACTCCCTCTTCACTGCTGCTGCTGAGTTAGGGAGCTATGCTGGAACAGTCTGTACCACATGGGCTGCTAACTACCCACTCCCTCTTCACTGCTGCTGCTGAGTTAGGAGCTATGCTGGAACAGTCTGTTCCACATGGGCTGCTAACTACCCACTCCCCTCTTCACTGCTGCTGCTGAGTTAGGGAGCTATGCTGGAACAGTCTGTACCACATGGGCTGCTAACTACCCACTCCCCTCTTCACTGCTGCTGCTGAGTTAGGGAGCTATGCTGGAACAGTCTGTTCCACATGGGCTGCTAACTACCCACTCCCCTCTTCACTGCTGCTGCTGAGTTAGGGAGCTATGCTGGAACAGTCTGTTCCACATGCGCTGCTAACTACCCACTTCCCTCTTCACTGCTGCTGCTGAACTGTATGCCTCCTTCCATTGTGTTGTGTTATACACAGAAAGTGGAAGCCAGCATTCATGAAAATGCATCTGGGAGTCATACAGCCCTGCACAGAGAAGGGAAGCATGAGAGAGTAATGTACCTGTAGACAAAGAGAAGGTGCATCTGGGAGTCATACAGCCCTGCACAGAGAAGGGAAGCATGAGAGAGTAATGTACCTGTAAACAAAGAGAAGGTGCATCTGGGAGTCATACAGCCCTGCACAGAGAAGGGAAGCATGAGAGAGTAATGTACCTGTAAACAAAGAGAAGGTGCATCTGGGAGTCATACAGCCCTGCACAGAGAAGGGAAGCATGAGAGAGTAATGTACCTGTAAACAAAGAGAAGGTGCATCTGGGAGTCATACAGCCCTGCACAGAGAAGGGAAGCATGAGAGAGTAATGTACCTGTAGACAAAGAGAAGGTGCATCTGGGAGTCATACAGCCCTGCACAGAGAAGGGAAGCATGAGAGAGTAATGTACCTGTAAACAAAGAGAAGGTGCATCTGGGAGTCATACAGCCCTGCACAGAGAAGGGAAGCATGAGAGAGTAATGTACCTGTAAACAAAGAGAAGGTGCATCTGGGAGTCATACAGCCCTGCACAGAGAAGGGAAGCATGAGAGAGTAATGTACCTGTAAACAAAGAGAAGGTGCATCTGGGAGTCATACAGCCCTGCACAGAGAAGGGAAGCATGAGAGAGTAATGTACCTGTAGACAAAGAGAAGGTGCATCTGGGAGTCATACAGCCCTGCACAGAGAAGGGAAGCATGAGAGAGTAATGTACCTGTAAACAAAGAGAAGGTGCATCTGGGAGTCATACAGCCCTGCACAGAGAAGGGAAGCATGAGAGAGTAATGTACCTGTAGACAAAGAGAAGGTAAACAGTGAATTAAACATGTTTTCCTGCTCAGTCTAGTGGGTAAAGTAGTTGTGATATTGTGATTTGCAACTTCTGCTTGCCATGCTTAATGAATCAAGGTACTTATAATGATGTGGAAAATTCTAGAGGACAGAATCAGACTCCATAATTAGTTGTAGTTGAATGATAATCTCGTTGAATCACCCTATCTGTCTGGGAGATTTTGTAAAGTAGTAGCTGTGCTGCACTGGTACTCACAATCTGCAGTAAAAAACATAGAAATCGTTTGATAGTGAAAGTGAAGGATCCAGATTCTAGACAACTTGTCTGTTCTATTCTGCCTCATGATGGTACCTAGGCCATTGTCTTCTTACCTAAAATCTATCACAATAGATGCCTGCATTCATAGGACTCAGAATACGGTGATTCCTATAAATGATTTCATTAACTTGACTTGTGTTTTAGTAATTTTAACCTCCTACAGTGCATGTCTACATACCACATAACCCAATTCCTACGCGTCCTCTCTAAAGATGACACACTGCAGAAAATGGGCTTTCCAGCAAAATGGCTTGAATTTTAATAAGTTATCTTATGAATATATGCATTTGCTTTACCATTAAAAAAATGACAGGATTTTTTGTGGAAAAAATTATATAATCCTTTTGATAATATGCTTTTTATACCATTTGGTAAAAAATCCTTAGAAGAAATGATTCTGTAAAGATATTTAGTCTGAAAAAGATGACAGTTACAGAGCTTTGAAAGTCACTGCCTTCATTTAGTCATGTTGGCCACAGTCCTTCAAAGGTCTTGGATTTGGTGGTGAAGTCCTAGGTCTTCATCAGATATTGGAAACATGACATAACTGAACATTGTCTTGTTAAATCTGCAGGTTGGGGTGGGAGAACTGGTTGCTTACAGTGGTGTACTGTTAGATACTGATGTTACATGCAGGAAAAATAATGCTACTTTGGTTGAAAAGGTAACTGTTAATCATCTTTTCGATAGAAGGCAGAGTACAAAATGGATCAGACTGCTTTAACAACCCTGTTTGAAATGATAATGCCCACTGAACCTGATTCACTGTGACATTCCTCAACAAATATTTTTTTTTTTAATTATGTTGCTTAAGTGGCAGTTTGCTGCGAACTGTTTCCATGTAAAAGATGTTGATTAACTAATGTACATCCTCCTGCAGTATCATAATTTAGTCTGTGCAATAAATGAAATGGAGTGATCTTTCTAATGTCCACTGTCTGGCTGATTAAGGAGTTAATGAATAATGAATGCATGAAAATGCACATTTAATTAAATCAGGAAAGCAGGCAACCAGAGTAATAACTCAATTTGTACACCTGTACATGGGTGTTAGTCCATTTGCCATCCTGTCCTAAACTCTGTGTGTGTATGTATACAGCTTTCAGCTCGGTCCATTTTCTATAATTGGTGCATTTAGTTAATAAAGTAGCTGTAGTGAGTAAATATTAAAGCAATCTGTGGATGAAATTTACTGACAAAAGCTGTTGCCTGATCACAGTTAAACAGTCGTTGACCTGTACTAATATTGTCTCACACCATTCCAGTTATTCTCACCAATTCAGTTTATTCTGAAGCCACCCACCTCCTTTGGTACCACCCAGTACTTCAGGACCTAGCACAAGCTGCCTCCACAAAGAAGAGGAAGAAGATGAGTTAATATCATTTACTGTAGATGAAGGATTTTGGAGGTTGTTTGCTGTCAAGGAGAAAAGAGTTCTTCTTAGGTTCTACTTCCCCTAAAAGGGCGGGGAGAGTGACTGGTTGATATGGTCTTCACAGACTAGAGGGGATAATTTCAGTATGTCTTCAGACTGTTTTTACTAATTTCTTATATATTAGTAAAACTTTCTACAGAATGGGTGAGGTGGCAGCATGGTGATTGAGAAGATTCTGGAACCAGGCTCTTTTGGCTCATGGCCACTACTTAGATAATCCCAAGACAGGTGCTAAGGACACCACTCTTCTTTTGCTGTATCAGAATAACTGCCTCCACCTAATGTGTGTCTGCATAATTAGTCCTGATTATCCCAGTGATCCTGCCTTGAGGATCTTAGAGGAATTTGAGACTACCACGAAGTCAGCAACTAGGCGTAATTATGATTCCTACTGGCAGAAGTCGTTCATCTGAGTTGAAAAGCATTCTTACCCTCCTTATTGTAGGAATCTGTATGTTTCTGTGACTTATCTTCTTAATTTCCTTGATATTGATTTTAGTCATTGTTCAGTCAAGGTACATGTTTGCTTTTTTGATACTTAATTTCTTGATCATCATGGTGATGTGTCTGCATTCCAACTCAGTGGCTCAGGGTTGGTATAATGGTATAATGGTTAAGGTGCTTGATTCACAGACACAAAGTAAAATAGCCACACAATACAGCTGGGAACCTGTCAAAGAAGGGACACCTTTTTAATATTAGTACTGTTAACTTGGGCAGCTGACAAAATAAGAGAACCTACATGCATTTCTAAAATTAAAAGTAATCTATAACTGATTATTACAATTATTTATTAATTGTAAACCCTCCACATTTTCTTCCAAATTTGCCATTTTGCAGAGGGATTATTATGGTGAGAGGAACATTTTGAGCCAAAACTGGGGACAATTGAGAGGTTTGTATATATCTAATTCTATAAAGAAATTTATTTGCGCATACCTCTCATCCTCTTAATGCAAGAGATCTGGACACCACCAATTATATTGGGGGAATATACAAACAGTACTAAAAATTGCTCTTGTATAAACTTAGACAGTTGACAGAACAACAGGTCTTGCTTTGGCATGCATTTTTCTGAAGAGTATGAAGTCTGAAACTCAGTGTCTGTCATTATTTAGTGACTTAATTCCTAAATGATTTGCCAGAAAACCACAAATGTTATGAGGACCAAGCCAAAAATAGAAGCAAACATCTATTCATTCTGCAAAAGTCTGGACATTTAAGAGGTATAGTTCAGCTGGGTCTGTCTGAGTTTGCCACCCTTACCCCATCAGAAAACCAAGGTTGAATGGGCCCCCCCCCCAGCAGCTATTCCAATGTTCCATTACTTGGCTATTTGCCCCATTTACCATAAACACTGTAATGCGCATACTGCTTTATTTCTACGATGATTTGGATGTCATTTAAAAGTTTTATTTTGCATTTTACAGCCCAAACACTAATAGACATGTGCTAAACAAAGCGATGCAGTCTCACAATGAAAATAGACTTAGTATTAAAACTTCTCTGCCCTTGAAACTCACATTCATTGAAACAGCATTGAAACCCACATTCAAAGAAAATACATCTGGCCAGTGGCAGATAAAGATTAACTTTGGGTTGTGTTCAAATCATAGGCCCCTTGCACAGCAAACATACATGTGTTCTCTATACATCTTCCTGATTGTATTAAAATTATAGTCCTTGTATAATACAATACAGCTGTTAGACAGTGTTTCAAATTTATTGTTTTGAACATTTTTCTAGTAAACAATGAAACAAAATGCATGCACCAATAATGACATAACTGCCCAGTTCAGAACATTTCCATCATAAAAGTCTACTCAAACGTCTACAATCCACCAGTATCAGTAAATATGCACAATCTCTGCAGAAGTAAAAGTCATCTAAGTAATTCCACATTAAAGAGATCTGTCACTAATGAAGAGGTTGCTGCTAGCAAACAACTTTATATGTCATTGTTTCATCTACAAATAAAATGCCTGTTGCCATTCAGGAATAAATTGCCTATGTTACATTAAAAAAATGATAAGTTAATAATATTGCAATAGGGAATGGATGGAAAACTGATAAACAGGTTCATAGTTACTAGGTATCTCCACCAAAGAAAACATTCTTAGGACTGCAGCATCCACCCCCTTTAAAAGTACAACACAGTACAGTATCAGTAATGCATCTATATACTGTGGGAGTAGAACCCACAGCCTTCTGCATCAAAAACAAGTACACTACCTGTTGTGCTATTAACAATGCAAGCAGACACAGCATAAGCAGCGCTAAACTTCTCTTCAAGCTCTCAGCTCCTTGTAAAATGCACTTGACACTCAACTGTATCTCTCAACTTTGAAGCACAAGAAATCTGGTAAAAGCCAACATTTATTGGGGGGGGGGGCAAAAGGCCAAAAACTAGGGACACATTTTAAACATTGCTTGTATAATCTTGGAAAGTTGCTAGAATAAAATGCTATGTTACCACCATGCATTTCACTGCCAAGTCTTGAACCCAGGACGCTGTGCACTACAGTCAGAGCAACATACAACTATGCCAAATCAGCTGTTTCTTGAAAGACATCTAGACTGAAACTTAAATAGCTATCATTTAGTGAATTCAGTTCTCACCATAGCTCTCAACTTCTTAGCACAAAACACATGGACAAAGCCAATAATGAGAGAATACAGCCCCAAAAATAGGGACACATTTCAAATATTGATCCTACAAACAGAAAATAGCTAGACTAAAAGGGTTTGTGTTACCATGTACTTTCTTAAGAATATGAAGTCTGAAAGTCAAATGCCTGTCATTATTTAGTGAATTAAAAATCCAGAAAAAACACAGATTTTTATGAGGAACAGAGCAAAAATATGAGGCAAAAATTTCACAAGTGGTGGTGGGTAGGGAATTCAAGCTCTTGCTACCTACTCCCATGGTACAGGGTTAGAGTCTAGTAACCAGGTATATTTCCTGAGTTCTTTCTAGCTACTGGGGCATTTCACTCACACACACACACACACACACACACACACACACACACACACACACACACACACACACACACACGCACACTACAAGTACTTGCAGAGTTTCCGTCCAAACAAGTATTCTTCTGCAGCTTCATTAATTCCACACAAGCCCTGCTCCAGCTTCAAAAAGAAAGCCCTGCGAGAGACAGCCAAAGTCCTGTTCTTCCATCCAGCTTCAAAAAGAAAGCCCAGCGAGAGAGAGAGAGAGACAAAGTCCTGTCCTTCCCGTGAGAGCAGGCTCCAGCCTGCAGACATTGCAGTCCGATCCCCTTCCAGTCTATGCAGTTGTAACTGCATAGACTTCTGGGATCTCTGTATGCAGAATGCTGTCTTTCTAATCAGGACTGGTTTACCAACAGTCTGGATTCCTGTGTGCATGAGTGGGTTCTGGGAATGCCGATCATGCATGCGCGGAATTCCGGTTTGTGTTTGTTTTTTCTGTTTTTGTTTTTGTTTTAATTCTTTAATTTTGTTTTTATTTGCTGGGGGGGGGGGGGGTTGCAGTCCTGCAGTTGAATAGCATGAGCTGCCACTGCATATCTATTGAGCTCATGAGGAAGCTGAGCTGATGCATGTCTACTGAGCTTCTGAGGAAGCTGAGCTGGTGCATGTCTACTGAGCTCATGAGGCAGCTGATCTGGTGCATGTCTGCTGAATTTCTGACAAAGTTGAGCTGGTGCATGTCTACTGATCTCTTGAGAAAGCTGAGCTGGTACACATCTACTGAGCTCGCGAGGAAGGTGAGCTGGTGCATGTCTGCTGAGCTTCTGAGGAAGCTGAGCTGGTGCATGTCTGCAGAGCTGGTGCATGTCTGCTGAGCTCCTGAGGAAGTTGAGCTGGTGCATGTCTGCTGAGCTTATGAGGAAGCTGAGCTGGTGCATGTCTGTCAAGTTCCTGAGAAGCTGAGCTGGTGCATGTCTACTAAGCTCATGATGAAGATGAGCTGGTGAATGTCTACTGAGCTCATGAAGAAGATAAGCTGATGCATATCTACTAATCTCATGAGGAAGCTGAGCTGGTGTATATCTACTGAGCTCATGAAGAAGCTGAGCTGGTTCATGTCTGTCAAGCTCCTAAGAAAACAGCTGGTGCATGTCTACTGAGCTCATGAGGAAATGGAGATGGTCCATGTCTGTTGTACTCATGAGAAAACTGACCCAGTGAATGCGTACTGAGGTTATAAGCTGATAAGTGTGCATTGAGCTGGGATGGGTAAACTAAGATGGTGAAGCTGAACTTAGCTGGTGGTGTTACACTGAGCTGTAGGGTAGTGAGGCTATATTAGGAGAGGTAAACAATTGAAGTCAAATTGAGGTAAAGAAGGAAGAATAAGCTTATTTAAGTATACTGAACTGGAATTAACAGAGTCAACTGGTTATAAAGCTGACCTACTAAGAATAGGGAAAGTATTTGAGGGTGGTTTGAGATGTTGAGAGAGACTAAACTGATGAGAACACATTGAGATGGTGAGGAGAGAATAAGCCAGTGAGGTAACCCAAGCTAGTGTGAACAGATTATGTGCGTAAGGCCACTCTCAGTTGATGAGGACAAAATAAGTTGTTGAGGACACATTAAGCTAATGAGCTGACAGTAGGTTAGTGAGTATGCTGTGAGCTGGTGAAGGTATAGTGAGTTAATGTGTCCTTAGCTGGCAATAGTGCACTGTGCTGGTTATGGCAAAGTAAGCTAATGAGTACAGACTTTGCTAGTCCATGTATCTGAAGTAGTGAAGACAAACTAATCACATAAGGAAACACTGATATGAAAGGAGCAGAGTATGCTGTGAAGGCACAATCATCATCATCATCATCATTATCACCACCCCTTTTCCCCATTTTCTACATGGGGACGGGTTATCGTTTCAACTTGCTATTACTGTTTATTCAATGCCTGATGATTCGGTCTTGAAGGCACAATGTATTGGTGACTATACCATATGTTGATGTGGGTACCATGATCTACAGAGGATGTACTTTGCTGGTGAAGGCATATATATTTGTTTTGTGTATGGGTACACTGAGCTTGTAAAACTACTCTGAGATAGTGAGGTTGCATCTAAATATAAGAGTGGACTGAGCAACAGGAGGCGTACACACACATGGAGCCGGTGATTACACACGAGCTGGTGGAAGCTCACTACGGTCTTAGAAATGCATATTTTTTTAATTGTTTTTTTTTTCTTCCTTACAGTTGGCTATCACCTGATGCCATTGCCACTCCTTGATCACTGGGTCTGCCTACTCTTCCTGATTCCCCCAGACTAAATCTGAACTGGGTAGTTAGAATAAAACTCTACAAAATACAGTGAACTATGGGTTTCTTACCTTCATTTAAGAAGAGCTTGAGGCACTTGTGACATGGCAAGGGCATCCTGTACTTTGCAGAAAACCCAGATCTTTAACTAACGAATGATAAAATATGTAAAAAATTCTAGGGTACTCAGATTATGAAACGCAAAGGGTGATATAAAGAGAATATTCAGGTTACTTAAATTAAAGGGTATGTGGAACTATGAACAGATGCTTTTTTTTAGTAATATTTTTGCTTCTACCCCCACTCCCCAATGAGTATCAGGCCACTAACCCTTATATGGGCCTTTGTTTCTCCCAAACTCTGATTACCTTAGATGTCAAAGGAGGGGAATAATTGCCAGGGCTTTTGGAAGTCTTCCAGTTTGGGTTAGAAAAGCTATGGTTTGCCTGTAACGTACCTGCAGTGGCCAGAGAGAACCACCCAATACTTACTAGCAAGGGCCACTACAGGTGCATGCTTCTGCTTACCCATAATTCCTGCTAGTGTGCATACATTCATTAATAACCATATTCTTCCCATAATTCCTATTGTAAGTGCCACAGGCAAGCTTCCCCAAAGTGAAGCTCTGTCTTCAAATGAAGTGGGCATTCTAACATAAGTCACTCACTCTGTGCCCTCTGCAGCCAGTATCTTGGCCACTGACTAAACCCAGGGTCATCTAATGTGTAGTTAGGGTGAAATTCTGTACACTGAGCTGCTAGCTTAAGCCAGAACAGCTCATTTCAAGCTGCTTCCTAGGAAAAATATTACAACTAAAGGTCCCTCGAGTTTATAGACTGAACAAAAGGTGAATTAAATGCAGAACACCTCACCTTTCCTGTTTTCAGAATGCTTCACTAAAGATAATGAATCATTTTATAGACCTGCAAAACCATTTCTTCTCATGATAAGAGATTATTTGTTTGGAAAAAGCAGACACTGCTGTTATGTAATCTTTTAAATAACTGATTATTATACAAGTCAATTTAAATTTATTTTGAAAAAAAGCATATAAAGGCATTGCAAGTAAGTGATATTATTTTTGACCGAAAATTTTATTTTGTAATGGTGATGCAGTATATTTTAGTACCCCCTCCCATTACACTAACGTTTTATAATGCAGCTCTTGCTTAACAATCCGTAAAGCTAGTTGTTTGCTTGCTACATGTATTTCCTTTCTCAGTGACACTCACTTGAGTGATGGTTTTTGTTTCAGTAATGTTTAATTATTTGGGTATAAACAAAAGTGTGACACAAACAATAGTCTGTTACCATCAAAATGTAATTATGAGGCTTGTGAGATGTTTTATTCAAATAATAAAATACTTCTGACTATTAAGCCAAAACATTGTAAGTGAAAAATGAGTATGCACTGACCATGCTATGTTATTTTCTGTGACAGTAGTGTATATTTTTTAATTATCTGCACCACTGCCTTGTTTATGCAGTGGTGTGACATATTGTCTACCTAGATACTCTTTCTTTGTAAGAAATGCATATTATCTGTTGTATAAGTTTTGAAATGCAGAAGACAGACTCTATCAGGCTTGCAGTGTTTTTATTGCATTATTTATACCAGGACAGCAGCCAGTTCTTTGTTGAAAGCCTTTGTGCAGGGCTGATGCTCAGAGAAATGCCAGAGCATAAAAGGCTGTTTGAGCTGGGAAGTGGGTTGCTAGATATGACACATGAATGCACACAGTACAATATCACCATGATAATGACTGAAGCAAAAGTAAGAAGGGAATGGAGAAAGAATGTTGCACTCTCTCACAGCTGACCCAGCTCATTTTGGCAGTTTTCTGTCTCAGGACCTCACTCCTCCTTTTCTGGGAAGGGTGAACACACTGAAAGAGAAGAAATTAGTCTGTAATCTCATTGAGAATATTTGTTAGTACATTGACAAACAGGTGGTATCCAAACGACGGAGAGACAGTGTGTGTGTGTGTGTGTGTGTGTGTGTGTGTGTGTGTGTCTGTGTGAGAGAGAGAGAGAGAGAGAACGTACAGAACCAGTTACATCTGTGCTCATCGCATGAGCAGTTTTCTAAGAACAGAAAGCAAAGTTCTTTTGCAGAGTGCCTATATAACACCATAATCCATTTCCAGAAAAAAATGCATTAAACATTTTCACTGATGTTAAGAACTCAGAATGCTAGTCATTTACTTTGCAGCAGTAAACATAGTTAAACTTATATACCTGTCATTCATAAGAGAAAATGTGTGTTGTGGTGGGCTACATTTTGTATTGCTAGCTTTTAATCTAATTTATGTCATCAGTACTGAGGTGTGTGTGATCTACACCCCACAGTTCGGAAAATAGATTAACCAAGTAAAGCAATAATTATTTTGATATAGCTTGCATATTGTTTCTGCCCATGATATTTAATTTTACATAAAAATTTGTCCATTGTGACTACATTTATTTATACTGACATTACTGCTGAATTAATACTACAGTTGCTGCACTTTTTTATACTGACATTACTGCTGATTTAATACTACAATTACTGCACTATTTATACTGACATTACTGCTGATTTAATATTACAATTACTGCACTATTTAGACTGACATTACTGCCGATTTATTACTACAATTATTGCACTAAGGGCTTTCCAGAAATGTTTCATTGTTTGCTGGGGTGATAACTGTGTTGTGAGCAATAAAGCATGAGGCTACAGGGTGACTTCAGGCATTGCCAAGTGATACATGCTTAAGTAAAACAATATGCATTGAAAGGAACTGCTATGTTAGAGCTTGATGTGGGCAGTTACTCAGAGATAAATCATGATAATTTTTGTGTGTGTGTGTGTGTGTGTGTGTGTGTGTGTGTGTGTGTGTGTGTGTGTGTGTGTGTGTGTGTGTGTGTGTTTGTGTGTGTGTGTGTGCATGTGTGATACCGATAGGTAGGTAACTAAGCCAACAGATCAGACAAGATTACCGTAATCTGAAGCATTTGGACATTAATTGATTGTTGATACCATTGCTGTTATCGAGATGTGCTGCTTCAGTCTCAGGCTAAATATATGTTTTGGTTAAGATATTTGATATTTTCATGAGTACTATCCATAGCCAGAAGGCCTCTCAGTGGCTTCTGTGTTCCTGTAAACACGACATGAAGAAGGACATATTTGTGGTGCAGAAATGTTTAGCACTCTGCAGTCTGCATTATAATCCTGCATGCATATGGCACTAAGTTTACAAGAAGAGTGAGATGTAAGGATGCGTTACAGAAAAGTTTTCTCAGTAAAACTGCCAAAGATTCCAAAGACAAGGCATTCTATAACTATGTCAAGAATCTAAATGGCAATGCTCATATCTGCTCTGAGCTACAACAGAATGGAATTAAATATACTGATCCCAAGGATATTGCCAATATCCTGGCAGATCAATTCATTGCCAACTTCACCCCCCTCTCACCCCCTAAATGACCCATCTCCATACCGGAAGCTTTCCAAATTCTGGTAATAACGGTCACACAGGTAAAAATTGCACTCTCCAAAGCTAAGAATACAGCATCCATGGGACCAGATGACATCCCGGGCTGTGTACTACATGAACTACAAAATGAACTTGCACCTCACGTAAGTGTCATGTTTAATCATAACCTCACCTCAGGCTTCATGCCCACTGAGTGGCGCACAGCTACAGTTATCCCACTCCACAAGGGGGGATACACCTTGGATCCCGGAAACTACTGCCCCATCAGTCTCACGAGCCTGATCTGCAAGGCCATGGAATGTATTACGATGGAACTTATAAACAAAGACATTGGCAACCTTCAAACACTGGACCCCACCCAGTTTGGGTTCGTGAAGGGCTGATCTTGTCTCCTGAACCTGATTGACTTCTTCGAATCAGTCTCCAGAGCCATGGACAAAGGTAAGGCAGTCCACACAGCCTATCTGGACCTTGCCAAGGCCTTTGACACCATCCCCCACTCTGGAATCATAGATAAACTTACTAAGCTGGGCATTAATCCCTACATCACGCAATGGGTTGCCAACTGGCTTACTGACACACCCCACACTATAAAAGTAGCCGACTCCAAATCCAGCTCCAGACAAGTAACAAGTGGAGCACCGCAGGGTTCAGTCCTGGAACCGCTCTTGTTTGGCATCTACATCTCTGAAGTACAGGCCATCACTAAGGGACTCTGGCTAACGAAGTTCGCAGATGACTGCAAACTGGGAGCCATTATTGAGTCCCTAAATGATGTACTCTTCCCTTATTAGACCAATTATAGAATACAACACCCCATTTGGTATGTACCACTCAAGACATCTGCAACAACTGGAAAGGCCGCAGAAATACCCCACTAAAAGAATCACAGGCCTAAAGCAGATACCCTATGCTGACCGCCTTAAAAAACTCCAGCTATACTCTGTCACATATTTACTCAGAGGCGATTTCTGCTTAACATACAAGGCCATGTCAAACCCAGAGCTGTTGGACATGCTACATTGAAGAAATCCCAGTCCCTCAGAGCCACATGTTCCAAGGATCTAAACCTTGTCATCACAATAAACAAAACATGCTGGAGGGATAGGTTCCTGACCCAGAGTCTCCTCAGACTGTGGAATAGACTGCCCATACATGTCAAGCAGAGCACCTCTTTGGCCCTCTTCAAAAGGAACCTTGACGATTGGATGGGAGAAAGGAAATTCACCCCAGGGATCATGTCAGTCACCTGCTAGACAGGGGTCCAGGGATGTAAATAGTGTGAAAAGAAATAGCCAGGGAAATGTTATGGCTAGGCTTGTATAGGCCCTAGGGCCAATAGCCTAGTACCAACCTATGAACCTATGAAAATAACTACAACTGAGCAATAACAAGGCAACAAAATCAAAAAGTCCAAAAAAATTACCAAAAACATTTATAAAAGTTGGCTTTTCTGTGATGCTTTCCTTGCAAATTATCATTCATTGTATTTCAGGCAGACTCCATCCCACTGCACACTGAGCCTGAAGTCATGGCCCTGGGCTCACCTCTTCAGTGACACTGTAGTTCTTCTCACTGCCTCTGATAGATTTTCTATGCAGAGTTTTAGGTTTTGAAGGAGTGAGATGAGTGAAACATTGAAAGTCAACTCGATAAAGTACACACCGGAGGTGCTACCACCTTAAAGTTGTTATATTAAGATTGGGTTTGCTTGAGTAGTAGCGACTGTATCAACATGATGTTCTATCACTGTTTGTAAAGTTTAACTGTATTTTTGTTGTAAGAGATTGGGTTTTATTTTATTCTCTTTTTCTGTTTTGTTCCTTCTGGCTGTGCCTTCTTGATCCCATATACTAGATATCTGCCCATTAATGATGGTAAATTTGAGCCCTGGTGATAAAACAAATGTCATTGACTTCTATATGCATAAGTTACTGGAAAAGCCTAAACTGAACTAGTTGCCAGAACATCAGTTCTGTTTAACTAGCATTTTCTGTTTGGAGCCATTGCTGTCTTCATGAGCCATGAGTTCCGTCTGCTTCTGACATATGTCATTATATGCTGGATGTCATTGCTCTTTGAAGTGACCAATGTCTTGGATCTGTCAGGTAGCTCATTCCTAGACTGGTATGACAGGTAGTGTAATGCTGTGTTGTGTGCTTCATTCTTTTACAGCATAAGGTTTGATTTGACTAATCAGCATGTTTTACACCATTAATTGACACAATATCTAAATAATAGTGCTTTGAGAAATTTTATACATATTCATGCAGGGCATATTGTACTGTTTTCAAAGATTGATGGTTACTTTTCTTTTGCATGGAAAGACTGTTTGATGGTCTTACAATAGATTAGTTCTACCTGAAGTGAAATACTGTGGTAAATAGTGTCATGTTTCTTACCAAAAGTACAATATCAAACTCTGTCTCATGTTGTTATGGGGACAGCTGGCATGTTATTCAATGCTAGTTAAGTAGAACTTCCAATTTTCATCTCATTCTTATCTGTATTCAAACCAACTTCAGTTACGCGCTTTTGATAGCCTACTCATTCAATTATCTCCATGGTTATGTCGCAGCAGATTTATCCTCCTCAGAGACTGCAATACCATTTGTCATGGCCCTATCTTCAAATATTTATAGACATTTATCTCAGCTTACTGCTGATATTCATACAAGACAAAATTTATAAAAAGGGAACAATTACCTCTTGGATGTAAATCTTAACAAATTCCCCACAGTGGGAACCCTACCAGACTCTATAATTGCCACGTTGTACTTTCCATTTGGCCATTAAAAAGAAAAAAAAAATAAACAATACCCAGTACCTTGATTTCAGGATGAAGCTATAACCTTTTCTTTAACCGACAAATCCATATCTGTCAATTGTCCATCAAGTGGTATCACTTATACACTAAACAAATTAAATTACTAATACTGTCTCACAACATTAAAGTAAGATTCTGCTACCATTACAAAATTTCCTTAATACCAACATCCTTAAAAATTTGTTCTTATGGTTTGCTACCTTTCCTGTATAAAACTTCTGTTCAGACCAGGCCTACCCAATAAATAAGCACTATTTTCCTGCTTTCACTGTAATGACATCTCTAAGATCATTCAAAAACATTTTGCTAAAGTTACGTCTTAGATTCAGAAACAAATTTACTCTCCAGCTTCTTAAAAGCAGCACACCTTTCATTATTAAATCCCTTGCCCACAGATTTAACCCGTCACCCATAACCTGTATCATATCCACACCATGGAAATCTGCATTTGTATTACCTTTATTCCAGCTCTCAAACCCATCAGACCCTCCTTTATCCCAAGTTCTTAACTTATTCTGACTTTAGGCCAGTTGCAATACAAAACAATAACCTTTGGTTAAAATCTGCTCAAAGATAACTGAATACATTAAAAAGGTTTGACAAGGAAGAATGTGTCTGCCATCCAAACTGTAGCACCTTAACAACTCTGTGCACATCCCCCAGTTATATGTACACAAATATGGATAAAAGCCACCTTATTGAGGATATTTTTATACATCTGAAGAGGGTATTTGACCAGGTGCCACCTGATGTGATATGTCTGTACACTTTAATATTTAAGCCTCCTCACAAGCTTGCAAAGTAATTTAACTCTAGCTCAATTATTATCAGACTTTTGTCCTGTGTCTCACAACCCATAGGCACCACCCTAATTGTCTGTCATGACTCTGCATGAGCCCCAATACTGTTCACATTATTTACACACACACACACTTGCAGTTTATGTATATGACGTAAACATCATGCTATATGCAGATTTCCTGATTATTCCAAGAGTATAACAAATCTCCACACTTAGTCAGACCTAACTACCAAATTACTTTATTAAGAAATTTCACTGGCATAAAGATAATCTATTAGCTGTCCATACTGAGAAAACATTGCTTCTGTTATTTGAAATCCCAAAGCAATTTTTTTTTCTTTCCATGTTACATTTTTAGACATTGTGCTTATTGTATTCATAATAAAACTTGTCTTTCTGGGTTTGTGAATTGTATATACAATCTTATTTATTTGTAATTTTACTACACGCTTGTATGTGTATTTTTGGAGCTTTTCTCCTCGGCTGTCCAGTGACAATGGACCTCTGGCCCAGCTGGACCAACAGAGTTAACAAATGTGAAATAATTAAATAAATAAATAAAATAAATGCTAGCTAGGGCCCAGCAATTAAGATCAACTGACAGACAGAGAGACAGACAAACACTTATCTTAGTTGAAACACTGCAATGAAATTTTAGACTTACTTATTCAAGAATTCATGACTCCATTGAAAACAGAACATTGTCATTTTAAAGCTAGAGTATTTTCTCTCATTACTCATCCATACCTGTACTAAAAACACCTCTTTGCTGAAGACGATGTTGTTAAAAATCACCTGGTTCATTGTTCTATGACCTGTGTCTACACTATTGCATAACTTTTACTTCTGCACATTAGTTGTTTGTTGAATACAAACCTACTTTGGAACGTATCACTTTCATATTCGTACACCCCCCATTTAGGCTATTTCCCCTGCATCTCACATGGAAACACTCCATAGACTCTCTCTGCCACCCATCCATTTAAATGTTGAAGATGAATATACCCTAAAAAGGAGCAGTCCTAGCACATAGGCACTTCATTCTGTAACACATTGGAAACCTTCCCATCTTATCATCCTTTAAGTTTTGGTTACCATTGTACCTCAGTAAGTAATCATAGTTTTGAAACTGTCATGCAACCCCTATATATTTCTTCTCCCACACGCTCATGGTATTAGATGCCACAACAGTCCTTTGACTTACTGACTGCACATGTGAATATGCCTGGAGATCTATATATATAATTTACTGCACATGCGTATACACCTAGAGATCTATATATGATTAATGCACGTGTGTGCATATATGCCTAGAGATCTGCATATAATTTACTGCAAATGTGTATATGCCTAGAGATCTGCATGTAATTGACTGCACATGTATATGCCTAGAGATCGATATATAATTTACTGATTCTGTAGCAAGTCTCTCTTCTCAGTACTTAAGACCTCCATAAAACACTTTCATTTAATATGTTGATATAATTTAATTTCTGTATCACTGAACAGACATACATTCCCTGGGATTCATTAATGCCTACACTAAGTGTACATCATTCAGAACTCACAGCTTCTCCCTCCTAATTTTAGTTTTCCTACTGATTTTCTTGCAGCTTTAAATATTGAGGGGGATTCATAAAGGTTACTATAAAATGTAGACAATGCAAACTTACTGTAATCTTTTTGTGTGACTAGAAAGCACAAAAAATGTGGTAGGTATGAGATCATGTACACTTAGTGTAGGCGTTAATGAATCTGGTAGTTATGTATTATGAACATTTTTTTTCTAATTTCTTTCCTTCATTACTGTCTATAGCAGTTCCTGTGTTCCAGGGCCTTGATTAAAATAGCTTTTGGACAAGTCAGTATACCCAGATTTAAGAAGTGAGTAAGTGAAGTAAATACAAGAAGAGTTTTTTTAAATTGATTCTTTTTAGGCCATGCATTCAAACTCTTCTGTAAGTTTTAGGAGGCAGAGTATAACCTTAGTACAGTTATTTTATTTTTATTTTTATTTATACAGTTGTTTACTAGGCTGGGTGGACAGCAGAGAGATCCATTTCAGGCAACACCCAGGCCTGAGACAAACACATGCAATATGACATTTTCTTACATATATATGCTAGCATAACTTTGATTTAAGTATTTTGTACAATACAACAATAAATGTATTTGTAGAATGGTCATATGAGCAGTGAAATCAAGGTGTAATAGATAACATGTTTGAAGTATTAGAACTGTGGGTAATTCATACTATTTTTGGTATGATGTCACATTGTAGTTACAGAAATTATCCACATTTAGAAATGAGTTGTCTAAGATGTCAAACTAAAATATTTGGACCTCTTCGCTACAGCTGTTATGTTTTGGAAGAGATCTGAACTTTTAGCAGAGTCAAAAGATTCTGATTTTGGACTCCATATAAAGACATATGCACAAGTGCATTATGGGTGGGGCTGATTACCACAGTGTTCTAATGTTGCTCACTTTCTTAAGGCAACTGGTGTTTTCATGCAGGTGGTCTGGTTATATGCTATCTGTTAATCATTAGTAGTTGTTCATAGGTTCATAGGTTCATAGGTTCGTACTAGGCTATCTGCCCAAGGGCATTTATAAGCCTAGCCCATAGTTATTTGGCTTTCGCCACCCCTTTAGTTTGAATAAAACTATGCCTATTATTTTGCTGTGCCTCTGTCAAGCAGTGACACTGAAGTAATCCCTGGGGTATATCTGCGATCCCCCATCCATTGGTCAAGATTCCTCTTGAACAAGGCCAGCGAGGTGCTCTGCCTCACATGTACCGGGATTTTGTTCCACAGCATAGGGAGTCTCTGGGTGATGAATCTGTCCCTCCAGCACGTTCTATTAATAACCGTGTCAAGGTTTAAGTCTCCGCCCTTGTGGTTCTGAGGATCTAGATTTTTGAGGTGAAGCATTTTCATCAAATCAGGGTTTGACATGGCCTTATATGTCAGGCACAGGTCTCCTCTGAGCAAGCGGTATGAGACTGAATAGAGCTGGAGTTCTTTCAGTCGGGCAGCATAAGACATATTTTTGAGACCCTTTATCCTTTTGGTGAGGAACTTTTGGGGCCTTTCCAGCTGCTGCAGGTGTCGGGTCAGATACATTCGAATGGGGCATTGTACTCAATCATAGGTCTAATGAGTGATGAGTACAGGGGACGATGACCTCCCTTGATCTAGATGTGAATCCCTTCATGATCAGGTGGGCAATGTAGAAGGTTTTCCTAACTACTTTAGCAACATGAGTGTCAAGCGAAGGCTACTGTCAACCTGGGTCCCCAGATCCCTGATGACTTCTTCTGTGCTCAGTGGATTGCCACCTATATGGTAGCTAGGGGTAACCTTGTTTTTCCCGAAGGGTATGACTATGTATTTCTTGGCATTTAACTTTAGGCCATGGCTCTGGCACCAGTTATCCGTTTCTGTGAGGCCCTTCTGAAGGATATCTGTGTCAGATGTGTTTCGACTATGGCCAGTTTGCAGTCATCTGCAAACTTTGTCAGCCATAACCCTCCTGTGTTTGCTTGTACTTCAGAAAAGTAGATGCCGAACAAGAGTGGACCCAGGACTGATCCCTGTGGGACACCACTTGTGACAGGCTTTGAGTCTGACATGGCTCCAGCAACTCTGACCCTGTGGGTTCTGTCACTTAGCCAGTTTGCAACCCATCTTGTGATGTATGGGTTTACATTCAAGCTGATGAGTTTTTCGATGATACTTGAGTGGGGTATTGTGTCGAAGGCCTTTGCCAGGTCAAGGTAGGCTGTATGGACTGCCTTTCTCTCATCAATGGCCTTGGTGACTGTCTCGAAAAAGTCAACCAAGTTTAAAAGGCATGATCTGCCTTTGACAAAGCCAAACTGGGTTGGATCCAAAGTCTGCAAGTTCCCTATGTCTTTATTTATGAGTTCCATTATGATCCTCTCCATGGCTTTGCAGATAAGGCTTGTCAAGCTAATGGGACGGTAATTTCCATGGTCGGTGGAGGCACCGCCCTTGTGAAGTGGGACCACAGTCGCCGTGCGCCACTCCTTGGGTACGTATCCTGAGGTGAGGCTAAGATTAAACAGCTGTCCTAACTGCGGGTTTAATTCCTCATTGAGTTCGTGGAGCACACAGCCGGGGGCACCATCCGGTCCCATGGATGCTGTGTTTTTTGCTTTGGAGAGAGCAGTTCTCACCTGGGTGTTGGAGATGTTAGGGGGCTGCAATCCTCTGGTATAGATATCTCTCCTTTTGGGGGAGGGAGAAGTTTGCACTGAACCTGTCAGCCAGTATGTTGGCAATGTGTGTAGGTTCAGTAATCTTCACATCATTTTGAACTAATTCTGAGCATATCTGGGAGTTTCCTCCTAGGTTTCTAACATAGCTAAAGAAGGCCTTATGATTGTCTTTTGAGTCCTTGGCGATTTTTCTCTCAAAATTTGCCTTGGATGATTTTATGAGAGCTCTTAGTTTTTACTTATAATGATCAAAGGTGTCTTACCTTTCAAGGATTTTGCTCTATCTTGTAGTAGCTTCCTCCTTTTGTTGTAGAGCTTGTTTATGGCTGGGGTCCACCAGACTGGACGCTTGCCTTTGGTACAAAGAGTCTTAGTTTTGTTTGGGATTGCCTGATCCATGCAGTCCTGTAGGTGCTGGTAGAAGGCATTTGTAAGTGATTCAGCGGTTTGAGTAATGTTTACCACTGGCTCAGGGGCCTTAAAGGAGACCACATTAGTTTTAGAAGTGTGAAGTCGGCTTTTGAGAAGTTTTTCACTGTGGTCTTTTTTATTTCAGGTGGGGGCAGGATGAGGACCTCCAGCGAGATTAGTTTATGATCTGATCTCACCAGTGAGGGGTATACTTCCGATGTTGAACATTTTGATCCCATGTTCGTGATGATGAGATCAAGTATGTTTTCTCCTCTTGTGGGGATGGTGACTAGTTGTTCCATGGCATTTGAGTTTATGAACTCCAGGAACCTTTGGGCTAGAGTTTTTGGGCTTGAGTAGTGTTCCCAGTCTATATTAGGGTAGTTGAAGTCACCTAGTATGATGGTGTTTGGAGATACATTTATCCCCTCCATTGTTTTCAGGAAGGCCATGTGAGGTTCCTGAGTTTGAGAGGGTGGCCTGTAACATGCTACAAATTGCAGAGCAGTCTTGCCTATGGTTAATTGCACCTGGATGGTCTCCGATGCATCGTGCGTTGCCACCAACCTTGAGGTGTGGGTGTCCTTTATGAATATGGACACCCCCCCCTCCTTTCTTGGTGTTGTCCGGATTTTGGGGCCGGAACGCATGATATGAGGTGAAACCTGCTAGTGCTGGGGTGCTCTCAGGAGCCTTGAACCAGGTTTCTGTCACAGCACAGACATTGATGTTCTCCATACTGAGAAGGGCCTCGAGTGCGTGCATCTTGAGATTGAGACTTCTGGCATTGAGCAGCATTACCCTTAGTTTTTTTACTTTTTTGTGTTCTAGGGTGGTAGGTTTAGAATTTGAGCCTTGCCTAAAAAAGGCACTATGGGGGTGGCAAGTGCCTTTGCCAATATCCGGAAGCCTAGGGGTGACAGGTGCAAGCCGTCCCTTGCAAAGCAGCGTGGCTTGTCCAGCATGTCATCCCAGTTGTACAAGCAGTTTTTGCATTTTGTTGACCAAGTTAGCCTCACTGGACTGAAGCCAGTTTCAAATTGATTTAGCTTATGACTGTAAGCCAGCATGCCGAAAAATCTGGCACATCAAATCGGGTCATGAAAGTGTACCTAGTTCTAGTGATTCCAGTTGCATGTCTTACATTGTACGGTGGCCACTAGAAGATGCTTGACCACAGAGTAGAACTTAACGTGCACTGTCTCTTACCCCTAGTGCAGTACTCTGAGATCCTTCTGTTGGTGTATCGGAGCTGTACATTCTTTTAACATTAAAGGTTAATAGTGACAAAAATAATCTACTCCCCCTATGTTCAAGAAAATATTATGGTAATCATCCTCCAGAAAACTCTCTAGTTTTTTAATAGGTCTTCTTGAAGTTTCCTTACAAAGGCTCGCTTTGTCATATTTGCAGGATATTCTTATACCTTTCTAGGTGAGTAATACTGTTTATAGTCAGCATGGAGACCAGTGGTCTTATAAAATTATTCCACGCTACTTAGCATATCATAATAGGTTTGTCAAACTTTTGAAATGTCCTGTGTGTGTGCGTCTGTATATATATATATATATATATATGTATGTATACATATATATATAGCTGTCAAAAGGTTACAGAGCAAAAAAACTATTGAACGAAAACCTTTTTTGGAATTGGAGGAATGTAAACCACAGCTAGAACTTAAAGTAGAAAATGTTAATCTTCACTTTCAAACATACAAAGCTTAAAAATTGTTGTGCTTTCGTTCGTTCATGTTAAAATTCGAACTTCATCAGAAAATTAAACATTACAAATGATATAAACACCTTTGATGGTTAAGATTCCTTTTTCCACCCTACCTATTCCATGTTAGAATGTTTTTTACATTTAAATTACCATTTAAACCAGGGGGTGTGTCTGCTTGCAGTTTAATTTGCCATCTGAGTTCTTTCACTTCGAGCTGGGAGTTGCAATCTCCCCACAAACTAGAAATTTTTTATAATACAATAAAGTTGAATTCCTTGCATTGATGGCTACCCAAATTGTGCCTAGCTAATGCATTTTTAAGGTCACCCTTTCTTAATGCCTGACAGTGTTCCTTAATGCGATTGCTCAACTTCCTGATGGCTTTCCCTATGTAGGACGCATCACATTGAACACAAAAAGCAAGATAAACTATACTGGTGGTGTTACAGCGATAGGCTTCTTGAAAGGAAATTCTGAACCTGGGGGATCTCAAGGTAAAAGATGTACCTATGGTTATGTATTTGCAGCATACGCATCTGCCGCAGCACTACATTCTTGGAGTGGAGGTGGAGGATTTAGTGTTATGGGAGAGCCCAGAGTCAAACAACTTGAGAAACTGTGTTTTCTTTTAGCCAAAGACAGGGGAGGGTTCTAGGGCCTTTTCTAATTCATGGCTACTGCAAATGATCTCCCAGTTCTTAGTAAGGATGTCTCTTATGACTTGTGAGTCTAGGGAGATCGGGAGAGGAAATCTGGTGTTGTCATTTACATTAGATCGACTAGTGTTAATAAAGCCATGTTTTATGATGGGGGGTATCTGCTGTCCATCACTTCTTTGAGAAACTGATTAATTACAGCCTCTTGATAATGCTTGTCAACAAAAGGCTGCTTCAGGTATTGGCTTTCTTTAGCAAACATACTGTCTTCACTAACTATGTGGCTTAACCGTACAAATTTCCCTTTCACTATATTCCTCTTCATAAATAAGGGGTGTTGGCTGGTGAATCCAGATAGTTGCTCCAAAAGGTACTCTTTCTGTGGATTGTAGAAGCAAACTTACTGGTCTCAGGGTCTTGAGAAATGGTAATATCAAAAAAGTTAACTACATTACCTATACCCGAAAGGGTAAAGTCAAGGAACCCTATGCTTTGACTCACTCTGGTGAGAAACAATTCCAGTTCAATTTGTGACCCTCTCCACAGGAAAAAGATGTAATCTGTATAACGTTTATATAGACTAACTAATTCAAAACCTTCAAGTCTGGAGATAATGTCTGCTTCCCAGGAGCTGAGCACCAAATTTGCATAAACTGGTGCCATTTTGGCACCCATGGCTACACCTTGTAGTTGTTGATAAATTGTGCCATTGAAAGAAAAAAAAGTTATTTTCAGATACTAGTTTCAATAATGTTACACAGGCTTGAATTCTATGTGGGGGAGTTTGGGTGTGTTTTGCCAGATAATCTGTGACAGAATCTAAGCCCTCCTGGTGTGGGATGCTAGTGTAAAGGGCCACAATATCAAGAGTGACTATGGTGCACTGACCTGTGAAAGATGTGCTTTTGTGGATCGCATTAAGGAATTCCCAGGAGTCCTTAACATAAAACTGGGAACTTTGTACTAGTGTGTTAAGAAAGAAGTCAAGAAGTGCTGCAATGTACTCAGTTTTTGTTTTCTTATTTGCTACAATCTGTCTAAGTGGGATCAATTGGGTTTTTTTGCGTTTTGGGAATCCCAGACATTCTCCCAATCTTCTTCTTCTTCTTTCGGCTACTCCCGTCAGGGGTCACCACAGCAGATCAACTGTTTCCATTTCTTCCTGTCTTGCTCTGTCACACCAACCACCTGCATGTCCTCTCTTACCACATCCATAAACCTTATCTTAGGCCTTCCTCTTTTCCTGTTACCTGGCAGCTTCATCCTTAGCATCTTTTTCCCAATATACTTTGCATCCCTCCTCAGCACATGTCCAAACTAATGTAATCTTGCCTCTCTGGCTTTGTCTTCAAACCTTCCAACCTGGGCTGACCCTCTAACATACTTATTCCTAATCCTGTCCATCTTCATCACACCCAGTGCAAATCTTAACATCTTCAACTCTGCCACGTCAAGCTCTGACTCCTGCCTTTTTGTCAATGCCACTGTCTCCAACCCATATAACATAGCTGGTCTCGCTACCCTCTTGTAGACCTTCCCTTTCACCTTACTGGTACTCGTCTGTCACAAATCATTCCCGACACTCTTCTCCACCCACTCCATCCTGCCTGTACTTTCTTCTTCACCTCTCTTCCACACTCACCATTACTCTGAACTGTTGATCCCAAGTATTTAAACTCATCCACCTTCGCCACCTCTACTCCCTGCATCCTCACCATTCCTCTATCCTCCCTCTCATTCACACACATATATTCTGTCTTAGTCCTGCTGACCTTCATTCGTGTTCTCTCTCGAGCATGTCTCCACCTCTTCAGGGTCTCCTCCACCTGTTCCCTACTCTCACTACAGATCACAATGACATTGTCCCAATAAGAAGAGTATTTACTGACCTGAAATCAGCTTCCCATTCTGTGATATGTCCCTTCTTGTATAGTTCATAAATAATCTTATCTACTTCCAAGAAATTTAGAATGACTGTTTATGGGGGAGCTACTCTGTGATTATCCATATTGGATAGGGCTTCTTCCATTTTTCTGACATAAGTGCTGGTGTCCATATGTACTATGCCTGCACCTTTGTCTGCCTTCATAATCTTGATATGTGGGTCATTTATAAGGCCCTGAAGAGCCTTTTTCTCTAGAGTGGAGAGATTAAATCAGCGGGAACATGGTTTCTTGTTAAGAGAGGCTCTAATTTCTTTTTCACAAACTCTTGAAAAAATATTGAGGGACTAGTTAAGAGTTGGATTAAAAGTGCTTCTCCTCCTAAAGGGGGGTGGGACCTTCGCTATCCGAATCTGACTCACTACTGTTGGTCTAACTCATAACTTCAACAGAAGAATAATGTGACCTAACAGGATGGTGGTTAGCACTTTGTGACATCGTAGCTTCATTGTCTCCCAAGAAGTTCTGCTGATATCTAGAAACCTGACTAGCACCAAAAGAGAGATTAGTAAACTCT
Source organism: Protopterus annectens (assembly GCF_019279795.1). Taxonomy (NCBI): domain Eukaryota; kingdom Metazoa; phylum Chordata; order Ceratodontiformes; family Protopteridae; genus Protopterus; species Protopterus annectens. Next base: position 1,636,181,152 of record NC_056732.1, read on the forward strand.
ATATTGTTGAACATAAAAACTTGTTTAAAGTTAAGCTTTATACAAAATAATGTTAAATCAATAATAACATCAGTAGCAGACGCTCTTTGGGCTAGTATAAAATTGAGACCTTTTTCTAAAACATAACAACTATGATGATCTATTTGCAAGTCTGTAAGTTTGAAAATACCTTTGGGGAAGGGAGCAGGTAAGTTTAAATGTGTTAGAACCGTCTCAGTCCTCAAGACCAATCCCTGCTTCTTCCCCTCCCTCTCCTCCATCCTCTCCTTCTGGGAGTCTTTGTGTTTGCCTTGTTGTTCAGCAGGTCAAGGGATAAAAAATGATTTGGGTTAGTAACATTCACTGGAGCTGTAGGGTTGCTGATATCATGTGCATTGTTCCTGGAAGGATGAATTATTTCTTCAGTGGAGTTTCTAGTCATGCCTTCGATAGAGCCTTCAACTTGGTGGCTTGTGAGGTTACTTCATTGTGCTGTTGAAAAAACGGTGTCATTCTTAATCCTGTTGGTGAAAGTGGGGTTTTGTCCTTTTGGAAAACAATGCGAGTGACTTGTGGGGGTGGGAGTCTTGTTTTTAAGTTGTTATGTCCTGTTATTGAAATGTATTTACTGGTTGGATAATTAATGTCACAAGACTATATAAAATAAGAGTCTGCAAGTTATGAGTATGCTGATGAAGTTACATTGTTAACGAAAAACGCGGAGAAGAAGTTCAGCGTTTCTCAGTGTCTTTGTGTGCTTTTTATGGAATAAAGTCTGTTTGTGTGACCCGTGGCTCCAAGTGCTTCTGTTTTTCCAGATTGTGGTCGAGTTTTGGTATAGAGGCACTTATTCTTCCAGTGTTTGTTGGTTAAGTTGATATGTTTGTTGATGCGGTGGGTAGGCAGCTTTCTGCCTATATTGTTCCAAGTCACGTGCTAACTTCTTTCTCTTTTTCTGGATAAGGGAAGCTACATGTGTGGAAACGTATCAATCCCCATCCATTCAGACTTAACAGCTTGGAAATAGGGATGCCTGAGGATAGAATCATTGAGTGCTTTAATTTCTGTAATTAAATTCTCCATTCTTTTCCGATTATAGACTATTAAAGTTTGGAGAACTTTAATACCAGCTTCATTAAAAATCTGACAGAGGGACTGATGAATATTAGTGTTTTGGTCAATGCCTTTGGGGAATTTGCTAAATCTCAGCCCTTGCAGAACATTATCATTGTCAACACAGCTGGTGAGGTAAAAATCATCATATTCAATACTTCTGTAATTAGAAACAGGTTTTTCAAGCTTAAAGATAAGATGTTTACAGTTAGCAGGGATAGCTATCTTTGAAACAGATCCCAGTAAAATGTTAGATGCACTGGAGTGAATGTCGTCTTCTTGCCAGGCCAGAAAAGGGTTGTTACTGTTGGGTGCCAGAATCTCATCCAAAAAGTTATTTACTCCTGTGTGGCCATTGGGATGCTGGTCTGATGTATTTGTAGTTGTTGGGTTCGTTACTTGTCTGCTGTTAGTAAGATCCAAATCTCTTCATGGTGTCATGTTTTCTTTCTACTACATTGTTAAATGATTGTACAGCTGAGGCTATTTCAAATGGTAAACTGTAGTTAGAGAGATTGAGGAGATCTTGGCTGCCATCATGGAACGAGCTCCCTGATATAGCCTCCATATCCAGACAGAAAATGACTTAAACCAGAGATGAAACTGTCAAAAGATTACAAAGCAAAAAAAATATTAACATGAAAACCTTTTTCGGACTTGGAGGAATGTAGACCACAGCCAGAACTTAGAAGAAGAAAACTTTAATCATCACAAGCTTAAAAATTTGAGTACTTTCGTTTGCTCATGTTAAAAGTTAAACTTCATCAGAAAATTAACAGTTATAAACGAATGTTAATAACCCATGTGATGCCCGTGCCCTGGCCCAGCAATCAAGGACCCTCAATCCTCACCACTAACACCAGAGAGTGCATCTCATATGAGAGGAAAGGATAACAAATACACACAGTAAAGTGCAATTTCCCTTAAGAGCACACAGAGATCACAGTCAGTCCGGGGCTGGTCACTCCCTTACTCTCCAGATCCCCAATAAGACTCCTCACTGGCACAGCTATAGGGTCCAGATCTCAGCCTAGCTGGGAAAGCTAAAATCTCCAGCACCCTCTGTCCAACCAGTGCTTTGTGTCCCTGCCCAAGTAGCTGACACACACAGACACACTTTGAGATAAGAGTTTACACAACCACACAGACACTTCTGGGGAAGGCTGGCACAGGTTCTCCAGCTGTGCCCCTTTTACCCAGACTGCATGGTAGAAATCACTGCCACAGCCCAGCTAATATACCTATAATAGCCCTGACTGGAGTAGACTGCCCAGGCAAGTAGTGCTCCTCTGTAACCATTGCAGACTTTACAATGGTTATATCAGAGGCTGTGTCTCTCTTGGCAATGGCCTCTTTGCCATTCACTACAATAGGATATAGCCTCTGGTGGTAGTTTGGTACCCTTGTTGTTCCAAGACAACCTACTATTGGCATTTTGTCTTTCCCACTTACTGGCTCCCTCACCTTTTGTTCCCCACCTTGCCTCTGTGGACACCTGTATGCCACATGGCCCCACTGGTTGCATTTAAAACATTTAACCCTAGCTCCTGGACGTGTACCTGGACTAGTGGCTTCCCCTGCTACTGGCAGATTCTGTTGGGGAAGTCTGTGCTGCCCACCATGGGTTCCTTTAGACCCATGAGCGGTACTGGGGGTCCCCTTCCTGTGCAGGGCTGCCCTGCTTGCCAGGTATAGGTCTCCCTTCTTCTCCAACTCATCTGAAGTAGCACATTGTCTATCAGCTAACCAGATCCTCATGTCCTCAGGCAAAGTGCTAAGGGCTTGTTCCCTGACCAAAAGGTCTGGCAGCCCTTCAAAAGTGGTGACCTGACATCCACTCCCCCACTTATGGAAATAAGTGCTCAGTTCAGCAACATATTCACACACACTTTCATCTGCCCTGCGTCTATGCTCACGAAACGTTTTCCTATACGTTTCAGGTGTTAGCTTAAACAATTCTAACAAATGCTTTTTAACAACAGTATCATCAAAACATGCAATGTCAGACATTTT